>NC_048308.1:67481320-67552475 GCF_013100865.1 Trachemys scripta elegans | reverse complement strand
CGCGGGATAGCACCAGCTGGGCAGCAGCCCAGACGCGACTGGCCAGGGGCTGGGCGCAGCGTACGCGCTGCTAGTTCCCTGCAGCAGGCCCCGGCTCGGGGGGTTCGGAGGCGCTGCAGCCGCGGAGCGCCATGGCCGCTTCCTCCCCTGCGACAGTGGGAGCTGCAGCAGCGGCTGCTCCCGAGTCCCGCTGCCCGGGGGGACAACAACAGCCGCCGCCTGGCCCCGCGGGCCGCCCCCCTCCTCGCCCAACCACCCGACTGAGTCCTGCCTGCTCGGGACCAGGCCGGACTGTTACTCACCCCGTCCCCGCGCTTCCCCTGCGTCTCCCGGGCCTCCCTCCAGCGCTTGCGGAGGGGGGAGGAATGGTGAGCCCGGGGAAGAGGCGGGGATTCGGGGAGGGAGCCAATCGGGGGAGGAGAGGGCGGAGTCGGGGCGGGGGGGGGGGTGCGAGCACTTCCGGGCTCTAGGCTCCGGGGCATTTCCTTGTTTGTCCGGTTGTCCCGACCGCATGTCGGTCGGGACGCGGGACAAACAAGGAAATATCGGGACGGTCCCGATAAAATCGGGACGTCTGGTCACCCTAGGTACGTCTTTAACGTTGCTGCCCCTTCTCCCCCACCCCCCATCCCGTCGGCGGTAAAGTGCTGCCGCAGCAAAGGACCCTGCAGCACTTTAAGGTCCCTGCCACTTTTGCCCCCCCTCAACCTCCAACGGGGTGGGAGGGGGAGAGGGAAGAGAGCAGCTACCCTAGGGCTGGCGATTTAAAAGGGCCCGGGGCTCCGGACGCCGCTACCACAGCAGCGGCGTCCAGAGCCCCAGGCCCTTTAAATCACCACTGACCCCTACCCCTGCCCCTTCTGCCTGAGTCCCCGCCCCTTCCGGGGCCCAGAGCTGCCCCAGCCCCGTACCGGAAAGTGTCCTGAGTTACTTTCACCCCTGTCTAGTAGTAGTAATGTTTTTATTAGATTACACATTTGAATTTATATTCTTGCAAAGCGCTATTAACAGATAGGCCTGCAGTATTTGGGATGCTGTGAATACGTATGTAATCCTAGATAATTATGTGTGTGTGTGTGTATATCTATATCTATATAGATATCTTTAGATATTTCAGCATGCCCTCTTAACCTGCGGTCCGTTAACACGTGGTGGTGACGGCTTGACTCCCGACATCCACGCATAAACGGGTCTGTACTGTACTAACATTACAACCACCACCATCAACCTGTGGCAGTTGAGTAGTTTGACTCATGGCCAAGCAACATGAACCAGCTTGGACTTTGCAAACCCTGGGGACAGGCCACCAAAGCGTTCCAAATTGTGTTTTAGCTTGTTTACTTACAGAATCTCATAAGCCAGTTCTTTCTCTTCACAACACCTTAATTTTTTTAGGTGTGGTTGAGAGGTGGGGATGAGTTTTCATAGATTTAAAAAGCTCTGGGGTGTAAAGGTACCTTTATATTTCTAGCATCTAGTCCTTCTATTTGATTACTTACACGGACATTGATATGCAAGCTTTTGTCACAATATCTGAGTGCTTCATATTTTAATAATTAAATTGTATAATCAACATGGGATAGACAAATCCGATACGTTGACCCATTTGCAACTTTAAACAGTACGAGTCTTGCAACCTGTGTATAAAATCTCAACCCAACCCCTGAAAGCTGCCAGCTCTGTTAAACTACAAGTGCCATTGGGAATGGTTCTCTGCTGAAAACACGCTGCTACTGGTTCTTGAATTATATCCCATGAGTCCACAGCGGGCCTTAACATGCATGACTGATCATAGGGAAAGAGGGATTTTCTCAAGTAACCAGGTAGCACGGTGATTTGCACATGGAAGCAAACATATCCAGTGTAGAATCTTAGGCAAGGTATTGCATGCAGTCAGCCGCCCACCAAAGCTGGGTGGCAGACTGGGATGTTTCTTTAGCTGAAGCTGTTTGGTGGTCTCCCAGAGCAATCCTAAATAAAGTGTAGGGAGGGAGGGTTAGTTCAGTGGTTTGAGCATTGGCCTGCTAAACCCAGGGTTGTGAGCTCAATCCTTGAGGGGGCCATTTAGGGATCTGGGGCAAAAATCCATCAGGGATGGTACTTGGTCCTGCTGTGAAGGCAGGGGACTGGACTTGATGACCTTCAAGGTTCCTTCCATCTCCATATAATGTATGGCCAAAAGAGGACTTGAATAGGGAAAAAAGTGTAGTAATATACTGAGCTACCTAGCACCTGAAATTTCTTTCTACATCCCTATTGAGGACGACGCCTGTTGAAGAGAAAGTCGGTGCTAGTAACAGCATTCTCATTGGCAGAATTAAACAATTTCTGATTTAATATTTACAGTTATAAGAGCAACTTGAATTGATTTCCAAAAATTCTCTCCCTTGAAGGGTACACTTCAAAAGTTTCTCTTGGTTTGAAAATTTTAATGGAATGTTCTTGCATTTTCTGAAAAATAGGAAATATCTTAAACTGGAAGAAATATTTGAAGTACAAACAGCATTGATTGCTCACCATGTGTGGTGGTTTTGGTCTCCAGTCTGTCCTTAGATCATAGTCAAATTCAGGGGAAAAACATAGGGTAAGTGGTACTTTGAAAATTCCCTGATTTACGATTATACAATGTTGATATTCCCCGTTCTATAATTTAACCCTCTTACGGAAAGTTGCCAGTTAATGTAAAGTGAAAGGAAGAGTCAGCAAATCAGCTGATCCAAATGCCACTGGATGAACGAGCGTTCTGGTAGACCCAGGGGAGCAGGCGTATGGTTCTGTAAACTCTAGCGATCTGCTACTCCGATGGGACAATGCCGCCCTATTATGAAAAAGCAAAGTTGCTATTTTTTTTTGGAAGGTGTCTTTTCAAATGACAGTATTGAAGGGCAGCTTGTAAATTATGCATACTTGGAGCACTTCTGCGGAGGAAGCCTCGTAGAATATGCTTGGCCTTGCTGGAACAATGGGGCATGGTTGGTGTTCAGGAACTCACTGAATAAAATTACTGTGAAGTACTAGCCTGTGAATATAAAAGTCTTCCATGCACTTAAAAATGAATTAAGAAAACAATCTGCCTGTTATAGGGATGATACCATGGGAACAGCATGAACTACTGAGTTCTTCGGCTGGGACTGGCAGTAGGTTGGGAGTTTATGGAAAAATTGAACTCTGTTGCTAGGTGGAGCCTCTACAGGCTTCTCCATCCTTTGCTGGCTGACCAGGAAGGAACATAATGGCTTGGTTGCTGGGTAACAACCTATTTTGCTTGTCCATGCAATGTAAGGAATGGAGCCAAGAAGAGAGAACTCTATTAACAACAAACTCCCCCACCCCCCAAAAAAAGTCAACAGCTGAAAAATAGCCATTGAGATTTAGATAATATTCTCAGATCCGTGTCTATTTCCTGCCTGCGATTTTCTTTGTGGGAGATGGTGTGCATGCATACATTAGGTGAAATCCTGACCCCATTAAAGTTAATGGGAGTTTTGCTGTTGACTTGAACATGCCTGTTATGCATAGATCTGTCCTACTACACCTATAAATAGCGTGTAGCATTATACTAAAGGTGAAATCTACTGGGGGATGTGCCCATAATCATTCCAATATTTATTTATATGCTTTCACCTGATCATTTCTGAGTGCTGAGGAAAATAAAGAAATTAAAAATTTGCTAAACCAAAATAAGCCCAGGGTGACCTTTCAGATGGGATAGAGAGAAGAGAAATGTGCAGTTTAATTCCAACCTGATAGCCTGGAGAAATGCAGTGAGTATATGAAAGAAAGTGATTTAAAAGTGTGATAATCTGCATTAGTATTTGGTTTGAGTTTGGGGGAACAAAACGTTACATTCTGTTTTGGTTTAGTGTTTAAGGAGTTTTAGAACACTATGAAATGTGCTGGTGTCCAACATAAGAACGGCCATACTGGATCAGACCAAGGTCCATCTAGCCCAGTATCCTGTCTTCTGACAATGGCCGATGCCAGGTGCTTCAGAGGGAATGAACAGAACAGGTAATCATCAAGTGAGCCATCCAAAATGGGTAGAGTACAGGTAGTAACAGTTTCGGATTCTCTTAATTGTTCTGTTTTTGTCCCTCATCCTTAACCAGTAGTATACAGATTTTGGTGAACTCTAACTTTAATGCTGTCAACCTCTCCTCCCTCGTTCCTTGCTTTTTGTTCCCTTTTTTAGTCCATTTGAGTTAAGTTCCTATTCATTACAGAACAGAAGTTTTCCTTGTGTCACATTCAACATTGATGACCCTACCTGCCTGTTTTTTAAAATAAAATCTACATAAATAAAGCCAGCATACTGATGTAATTGTGCCAAAGTGGCAGTCTCTTCACAGTTGGATTTTTCCAAGATGTGAACATCGGTCACATGTGAGAATCCACTCACATTACATTACTGAATGTAAACTTTCAATGCACCCAGAGTAGCAGCTTGGGTAATGTCCATATCCTAGATGGCAGACATGTAAACACAGGCCTCTATTTTAGTGTAGTTATTGCTGATGATGGGTTTTTTGCTTCACATTATGAACATAAGAACGACCATACTGGGTCAGACCGAAGGTCCATCTAGCCCAGTATCCTGTCTTCCAACTGTAGCCAATGTCAGGTGCCCCAGAGGGAATGAACAGAATAGGTACCAGTAATCATCAAGTAATCCATCCCCTGTCACCCATTCCCAACTTCTAGCAAACAGAGGCTAGGGACACTATCCCTGCCCATCCTGGCTAATAGCCATTGAAGGACCTATCCTCCATGAACTTGTCTAGTTCTTTTTTTAACCCTGTTATAGTCTTGGCCTTCACAACATCCTCTGGCAAGGAGTTCCACAGGTTGACTGTGCATTGTGTGGAAAAAACACTTCCTTTTGTTTGTTTTAAACCTGCTGCCTATTGATTTAATTTGGTGACCCCTAGTTCTTGTGTTATGAGAAGGAGTAAATAACACTTCCTTATTTACTTTCTCCACACCAGTCGTGATTTTATAGACCTCTATCATATCCCCACTTAGTTGTCTCTATTCCAAGCTGAAAAAAGTCCCAGTCTTATTAATCTCTCCTCAGATGGAAGCCATTCCATACCCTTAATCATTTTTGTTGCCCTTTTCACAACCTTTTCCGATTCCAATATATCCTTTTTTGAGATGGGACGACCACATCTGCACACAGTATGAAAAGTTGGGTAAGAGGCAAAAAAGAATTCTGTTTACAAGGGATCTCAGAATTTTTTTGGATTTTAAAAATGTTAATGCACTTGATGAAACTTATGCTAGTAGTAGCACAAGGGGCTTCATAAAGTAGCACAAACTATTTGTATTTGACAGCCTGTAAAGTGATGGCTATAGAAAACACTACAATAATAAGCACATCCTGTTCTTGGTGTCATAGTGCCGGTTGTGGCAAGACGAGTAGCAACATCGAATGATGTTGCAGCAAACTTCCAGATGACGACAGTTGCTTAGTCAAAGGTCCTGTGCCTAGGCAAGAGGAAAAATCAGCTTGTCTGCCTTCCTCCACCTTTGGAGCCAGCTGCTCGCTTGCTGACTCAAGAACTGTAGTTACTGACAGGCGTGGAGCCGTAAACTATTACTGTCCTGCAGTTCTCTTGAAGTAGGGTGGGGAGAGTAGGTGAAAACGTCGATACAACTGTGAACTGAAAGAACTGAAAGTTTTTTGTGAGAGGAAGTCTGTGCTTGCGCTTGTGTTTTCTGAAGCGGTGAAGGAAAGATTCCTTTATTAAGCACACAGACTCATTGTGTGCTCCCTAGAGCACCTATGTGACTCGCCCTGTGTCTTGACCACTCCCCTAGGTGGACTTCTGTGTCAGCAGCGCAGGATCTGCATTCCACCGATGACAGAACTTTGAGGATTTTTGAGAGGTGGACAGTGTCCTCTTGTTTGTTTGGACAAACACTTGACAAGCTGGATCAGAAATACTTTCCTGGGATGTTAAGTAAATAAAGCAGAAGCCTAGCAAGTAGTAGGGTGGATATTTTGTTTCCCTTTTCGTGTATGAAGTTCAAAGGCTCTGAAGTTAAATAACAAACTTTGCAGCCATGCAAACGGAAGCAGACTGCTTCAGTCCAGAAGCTCAGAAACTGGTAAGGAGGGTGGGGGGAAATAATCTGCTACTCCAAATCTCCTATTGTTTGTGCTATCTTTAAAATTTAATAATGAGGTACTAGTTAATGGGTGTATTTGTATTTGTTCAAAGCTCCACTGCCTGTTGTGCGCTTGACATGTTAGTCTCCGATTACATTTAAGAAGCTGTGGTTTACTGTTCTGTACAGTAGGAAGTGAATGTGCATACATACATTAGATATAAATGTTATGCTTTATGCACGAGAATACACATTCCATGAGTCTGCAGCTAGACTTTTTACAAAGAACAATTCAGTTTACCTGCTTGTGTTGTGATGTTTCTAATAACTATATAAATGTTCTTGAATATTACTCATTGTTACTGTTTTATACAGCAAAGAAACTTCTAGAAAAAGGTTTCTATTCTATATACAAAATGTACAATATATATTTTAATTACAGAAATTTGTGAGAAGTGTGATCATTATCATAAGGTAAAAGATCTTACCCACGAACTATGGGAATTCCAATTCTTTCCCAGGCTCTGCAAAGTGCCAGTGTAATATTACCTTGGAAACGCCAATAAAAAACTCTGTACAGCTCAAATGCTTTTCAGCTAATAGAACTGTATGTCTTGCATTTTGCTGGTATACTAGAAAGAATGGTTGGTGTGTCATCTCAGATTTTCAGCCTCAAAAGGGAATGTAAAGTGGGGAGGAGAGTTGATGTTCATCATTATTTTCCTTTGACTTTTTTTCTTGATATTCATCCATTTTTTTTCATTTGAACTTGAATCTTTTGAGCCTGTTGGTGCCATTGATCTACTCCATAAGCTTTTTTTGTCACTGTAGTTGGTGTCAGCCTCCTATGTTTTAACATTTTACATGTATAAATACAAACATTTGGCGAAACAATAAGGAGGCACATCTGAATGTGAAATGCGTCATTTGGGAGAGCTCTTTCAACGAGACAGCCGAGGAAAGTGTTCAGATACAAAAGCTTGTTTAAAGAAAAGAAACAGGGATTCTCCTCGTACACAGACACATTTGGCATATATTCAGCTTGCTGCCAGCAGAATGGGTGTTCCTGTGTATTGCAGTCAATCTTTTCAGAGAGCGAGGGGGGATTGTAAGAAGTAACTCTAAACTTAAGTTGTTACTTAAAAAGTTAAGGGTTCTGCCTTGCAGAGAGAAGTTAATTTGTCTCTGAATTACTAGCATTATTCCCCACTATGCCTGTTTCTTGCCTTTTGGTGACACTGGTGGCAGCTTCCCTGTGGGGTGGGTGTGAATGACACCAAAGGTATGTCTACACTGCAGATCTCTCTCTCTTCCCCCTCCCTCCCCCCGGGGCTAGCCCATACCAGCTGACTCAGTTCAAACCCTATGCGCCTAAGGGGCTATTTAATTACAGTGTAGACATTTGGGCTTGGACTGCAGCCCAAGCTCTGGGACCCTTCCACCTTGCAGGGTCCTAGAGCCCAGGTGCCAGCCTGAGCCCAAATGTCTATCCCCAAGTTGACTTCCACTTGCAATACACGAAGGTGGGCTCCTCCCCCACTGAGGCAGCTCACACTCCTTGAGCTTGCCCTGTGGGACTTTTTTATAAAAAAATTAATGCATTTTAAATGAGATGGGGATTGAGCACCCACCTGCTTAAACAGTAGCTTAGTCACTGATTCACAGCATCAGAAAGGCTAAACGCTTCTGTGCTGGCCCTCATACAACATAAAATAAAGCAGGAACTTGAGAGGCCCTAGGGCTAGCTGTCAGTCCCTATTGTTCCTTCTAAACATTACCTTTAGACGATTGCTACTGACCAAATGCGATAATTAAATTTCATATCAACACTTCAAATATTAAATATTTTTAATACGTTATTTTTCTCAGGCCTAGTTTAAAAAAAGTTGAAAATACCTAGAGCCAGTTAGTATCTATTCCTTGTTTGGCCAAAAAAAAGAGAGAAAAATATGTAAACCATTTATAGCTTGATTTAGTGTGTGAGCAGACATGCCAACGGAGTTTTAGCTTACTGTTCGAAGTTCCAAAACAGTTCCTTGTATGCACATGCAATGCGCAAAAGATTTACAATGGAAACAGGCATTCATGGGCTTATATCTAAGGTGTGGATTTTTGGCACACAGTTAAGTGAATGTAATTAGTGCATTTATACATGATTAGGTTGCTGAAGGAGAAACTTGGTTTAATTTTTCTCTTGGTGCAGTCTATATAGGTGAAAGGTGAAGAGTTAAACAGGCTCTACAGTGGTCTAGGGGTCAGATAGTGTGAATAAGCTATGCCAAGTACCTTGAAGCTCATTCTTTAGCAATGGGGCTGATGTTTGTGAAGCATTATGAGCTGAGATAAACATTTACTAAGGAATTGGAGGGGTGAGGCCTATTAGTATGGTCACCTGGGTACTTCTCTGGATTTGTTGTTGAAAGTCAAGAATTAAGGAATATTCCACAAATCAAACTGTTCTTGCTGGTGAACAATTCCAGTATTTCTAAAAAACATTTTTAAAAAACCCACTGCCGAATTTGGCAATATTAATAAACAGTGGGACAGCTCTGATTTAGATTTTAAGTATTTTATTGGAAAATTGGAAAACTTTGCTTTAAATACATGAACAGTCTTTTGTTTTTATTTTTTAAATACCACTTGTGTGGTTGAGTTGGAACTGCTGGTCTGCTTCCTGAGCCGTCTGGTCTCATCCATCTTGTTCATTCAGTGACACTCTGATGTAAAACAACGTTGTCTGGAACTGGCTGGAGTTTAGTTCTCTCTCTTTAATTTAGGTCGTGATTGCTTCACTGGTGAGAAGGAAGGAGTGATGACAATTTCATTTCAGTAACTGAGTAACCCATTTATTAAATTTGCATCTTATTAAACAAAGGTGAAAGGGAATAAATGTACAAAAATATCTGGTCTTGTTGCTAGTAATTGTGGCTGAAGATAGCACTGTTTAGCGAAATGGGTTATTTTACAAGCAATGTACCACTTGGCTAGAGAAATTTTAAACTGCTAATCCACAGCAAAGCCTTGGTTACGTTGCTTTATTTTTTCCACTTTACTAATTGAATGTATATCATAGACAAGTGGAATGAAGGCCAGTATAAAGTATGGAGAAAACAAGCCTTTAACTTTGAAACAGTGGGGCAAAACTGATTATTTTTTCCTGTTAATCAGGAAAAACATTCAAAACAAACTGTTATATGTATTTCTTAGCATAATAGTAGTAATTTAAAGCAGAAAGTGAGAATAAATTGATTCTCGAGATGGAAAAAATATTGTGACTGTTGCATACAGATTGCCACTTTGGTAGGTTACTGAACTTTCAGTAAGGTTGTTTGTTTTAATTAGTGCTTTAATAACGTGATCTGCATAAGAATGAACTCCTACAGGCAACTTGTTTCTGCTCACAAGCTGTTTCTTTAACCCTTCCCCTTCACAGAAAGCACATGCTGTTGGCTTTGAATATTAGACCCTTGGTAAAATCAAGTCTCTTTGGATAATTGTACAGCTTTAATGATTTATCTCGAGAGTTGTTTCCAGATTTCTATACCTGGAATCGTTCATGGGGATTACAAAGGTCACTGTGGTTGTGTTTCTTGCTATCCATAGTTTCCTATCTCTGTTGGCTGTTTGTCAGGAGTTCCAATTTAACAGTGAAGTCCGCATGTTTCAGAGAGCTATTTCTTTATGCATGCACATCTTCAGGGTATGCGTCGTAGAAACCCGTTCATAATCAAATCCATCGATTTTTATCTTGATGTAAATACATTTCTGAATGTTACTTCCCTGTGCTTTAGGCAGGAAGTGAGAACTTCCTTAGTCATTGTTCTATTATATACTGGCTCTGCCGGGGCAGTGTTAGAAATGGGTGTAAATACAATATTGTAGATGATCATTCCAACTGGACTTCTGGTTTAGATTGGTATTGGTATTTAGAAGGTCAGACGCCTGTAATTCTAGATAACTAACCCTAATTTCGGTTCCCTGGCATTAAGTGGTGACCTTTGTCTGCAGATGAAATCAAAAATAATTGGCATGTTGAAGATGCTGTATTGGAGCTAGAGAAACTGACTAGATTTACAGGCTGCGGTATTCTTTTAGTATCTGAGCGATGTTGGAGAGGTTGAACACAATAGGTAGGATAAATATCTGCTATTAAATAGGATTTATTTCCATTTAAAAGAAATAGGTCACTTGAGTTTTTTATTTAGGGTAGAGAAACTTAGAGTGTAAGGTAGAGAAGAACATCAAACTTTTCTGTTGTAGCAGTGTGTCTATTTTAGGGCCTGTAGTGGCCTTGAATATTTAGGCGTTCTATTATAATGGTTCAGAAATGTCACAGTATGCATTTACTGCTGTATTTTGGAGAACTTCAGTAGAAAACTGTAGTTTTTGTAATAATGCTGGCTTCTGTGCCCTCCTTGCCACAGTAATTGTCTCCTGTTTCCTCTATCCTATCCAAGGCAGTCTTTGGAACTCTTCTCTATTCTTTTGCATGATTTGCCGAACAGAAATGGTAACTTCATCTTTTTCACCTTTCAGACAAGGAGCATACAAAAATTTTTTAAAGTGTAACTGGACTTCAAATTTTATTTAATGTTCAGCTTCTTTCTCCAGTAGTTACGTTTGTATGTGTCCCTGTCTGTTTTGGATAAATTTCTTATATTAGAGGCCTGTATTCTCTCCCCCCCGCCCTGTGGTGTTGGCAGTGTTTGAAGGATGAAATAATCTACAAATCAGCTGACTAACCTGGGGTAAATAGTTACTTTTAACTTTGAATACCATGAGAAGTTCTTCCCATCAAACTTTGAGATTCTCGTGTTAATCTTCACTCATACTTTTTATTACTGTAACATTTTGTAGATTTTTGTAAAAAAAATTATTTTTAAAGTCATTGTCAGTATTGCAAACTCCAACTATTCAAAAATCATGAGTCAGGCTCACCAAAAATCATGAATTGGATTTACGATCATGAGATTATATAAAAATAATAAATTTGATTTTATTTGCCTTCTGCTTACTTTTTCTTTAACAATGAAGGCTGAAACAATCACATTCACTTGACTCCAGGAGCTGGGGCTTTAAGGAGAACAATTATGAGGAGACTCATGACAAAATCATGAGGGTTGGCAACACTTTAGTAATTTCACTAATGTGAAGTTCAGCAGCCTCCTCACACTTGGGGGTCTTTCTCCCATCATCACCCCCTCAAGTTAGATCCAAGTTAATCTTTGACATGCATATCTGCTTGGACTGGAGGAGGGCCAAATTTATTGAGGCAAAGCCTGTTCTGGCTTAGTTAGGAGAGAAATATGCAATTAAAATTGCTACTTACATGATGCACAGGAAATCAGGATATTTATAGCAGAAAACTGAACACAAGCAAGCTAAGCCAGACACTTCCGAACAGAGATCTAGTCCAATTTAATATAAAAAAAAAAAAAAAACACCTCTCTTTGTGGAGGAAGTGTTTAATTTTCATGAGTTCTCACACTATAGCATTCTGCTCTACTTCAGTTCTTATACTGCACCCTTCATTGTGATCTGGTTTTTAATGTTTCTGTAAAGTTCAGCTTGAATGAAGTGTCACATGTGATGCCTGTTCATATGTTAACCGATTTTAAGTGCTCTGGGTGCAGTAATATAATTGTACACAATAGTTCTCATTTGTCACAACTTTACCAGCTTGACTAACATTTTTAGATTTAAAATGAATCTCTGCTATTAATCTCCCAGATTAACACAAACCTTTCCTGCAGAGTTCAGTGGATGTTTGAGCCACCTATGGAATTTAATGCTCAGATTTTTCATGACATTTCACTGTGTGTGAAGTCTCTATTGTAGGTTAATCATCTGACATTTAGAAGTAACTTTTTCAGTGCAGTGCACAGGAATCCCTACACACAACACTAGAAACCTCACCCCTTGGAGAACCTGACTTGTGAGTGGCCTTGGACAAGTAGAGACTGGAGAGCATCATGATTAGTCTCTCTGAAAGGGTGTGGTCTGTAATGCTGTTACTTTCCCAGGTAGCTGTTTTCCTGAGCGCCACTGAATTTTCTGGGGCAGTTGGTGAGCGTCCCACCTGAACCTTGGACAGTGCTTTTGAACTGCATGCATAGGTGTTCTTGCGTGAGGAAGGGAGCTTAGATGACGGAGAACAAGTAAGCTGTCAAAACAACAGGGTGGATGATATAGTACTGCCAGTTAACGTTTTTCCTTTACAAATCAATCTACTCTAAAAAATGAAAATGAAAAATCTTGTTTTGAAATATTGGGTTGTAGCTTAAACCACTTGGCAACTATAACAGGTATTAACAATGTAGAAATAGTCATTGCTGCTTGTCATGCTGACCAGTATCATCTTATTACCCTGTGCTCCTAACATATTTGTATTCACCTGTTGTTTCTCATCTTTCACTTGGTCAGTTTTTATGGGCGGGGTCCACTTCCTTTTTGCATGATTGTATGGTGTGTAGCTCAATAGGGTTGGGGCCTCTAGGTGCTACCACAATACAACTAGGCAGTCTGATAAAATGCTAGAGAGGGGCAGCATAAAAATACCCAGACAGTGTGTGATGAGCACTTAATTAAAAATTTAATGCCAAAACAGTTGTAAATGCAAAAACAAATTGGTTGTAACATACATCTTGATCTCACTAAAGTGGATTGTTTTACAGTAAGTACTAGTGCCTTTTTTGGAATTATGCTGCATTGATTTTTCCAGCGATGCTGCTTGCAACATCACAATACGCAGTATTGGTTGTAGTTAGCAATTTTTATTTTATAATATGCAACAATCCATCAGCAGGAACGCAAACATGTTGTCTTTGATTCTAAGAGCTGGTTATGTTAGCTATTTAGAATTAAATACTTATGTGGTCATGACCAAGAATATACTTATAAATTAAAATACACCATCTTGGGAAACAGCCATTAGTTAGTTGAAGCTCCTATATGAAAATCTGTTCTCTTCCATCTAATTCTGTGTGTATGATTTGAATTGACGTGTATTGGATGGAGTGAAAATGTATTGACTTTGCTGCCTGAATATTCTGAGGATATATTGATTTAAGCAGAATAAACTAGTAGATCCCTAGGGAGTGTATTCATCTCTAAATATTTTTGTCATTAAAACTGAAAGTAAACTGGATAGTCAAAGGTAAAAGTTAATCGAATACAGCATTAAACTAAAAAATTCTTCACGGAAAGTAACACAGTGGATAGCTGCAGCTGAAAGACCTACATTGGGGACGTGTGTGTGACATGTAAACTTTAGTTTGGCCCTTCTTTGAAATTGAAGGGTGGAGGAGTGAGTGAGTGAATACATGCACAACAGAACGTGAATTTATAAGAATATCAAATTTCAAATATAGGCTGGTGGCTGTGGGAATCTGGGCTTCCTTTCCTACATAGTTTAAGAAATGGATGAAGCCCAGAAAGGTTTTAATGTAAAAAGAAACTTCCCTTCTGTCTCACCCTCCTTTTCTGAGTAGAGTGAAGGGGGTGGAGTGGTTCATATTGCTCTGACAAGCTCTCTGGCTTGTTTAAGGTGTGGCACCAGTTGTGACTCCAAACAGTTCTGTGAAGAAAATCTGTGCAGGTGGGAAGGAAAGGAAGACAAATATGAATAATTTCTTGTCTCCAACAGATTACATGATATCTTGCTCTGAAAGGAAGAGTGGTTAACAGATGTTTTTACCTTAATGGTGGGAGCTTTGGCTTTTTCACAGCTTTTAGACTTAATGGGAGCTGAATTATAAATAAATAATAAATTATAAATTAATGGAGATATCCCATCTCCTAGAACTGGAAGGGACCTTTAAAGGTCATTGAGTCCAGCCCCCTGCCTTCACTAGCAGGACCAAGTACTGATTTTGCCCCAGATCCCTAAGTGGCCCCCTCAAGGATTGAACTCTCATCCCTGGGTTTAGCAGGCCAATGCTCACACCACTGAGTTTTCCCTCCCTCCAATGTTCCCTTAATGTTTCCCTGAGTTGAAACAAGGATTGTAAGCTTTTGTACATTTTTTTGGCTTACAACAATTTGTATATACTCTGTAAATTTTTCATGCTTTAGTTGATCATACCAAAAACACAAATACCTTAATTAAAACCAATAAAATCCCAGTTCACTTTTCTTTAATTCAGTTGATTTATTGCTTATTTTTTATCTTTAAGTACAATTAAAAAACACATATCCAAATAGCTATGTGCACTAATATCAGTTAGAATTTCATACTATACAAATCTTCCATTGTTGTATGCAGTGATGTTGTAACTGGGTCGGTCCCAGAGTATTTTAGAGTAGGTCTACATTTAAAACGCTGTAACGGTGGAGCTATGGCACTTCAGGGAAGATGTTACGGTGTAGTTAATCCACCTCCGCAAGAGGCAGTAGCTATGTTGATGGGAAAAGCCTTCCTGTCAGCATAGAATCATAGAAGATTAGGATTGGAAGAGACCTCAGGAGGTCATTTAGTCCAACCCTCTGCTCAAAGGAGGTCCAACCCCAACTAAATTATCCCAGCCAGGGCTTTGTCAAGGTGGGTCTTAAAAACCTCTAAGGAAGGAGATTCCACCACATCCGTAGGTAACCCATTCCAGTGCTTCACCACCCTCCCAGCGAAAAAGTTTTTCCTAATATCCAACCTAGACCTCCCCCACTGCAACTTGAGACTATTGCTGCTTGTTCTGTCATCTGCCACCACTGAGAGCAGCCTAACTCCATCTTCTTTGGAACCCCCCTTCAGGTAGTTGAAGGCTGCTATCAAATCCCCCCTCACCCTTCTCTTCTGCAGACTAAATAACCCCAGTTCCCTCAGCCTCTTCACGTAAGTCATGTGCCCCAGCCCCCTAATCATTTTCGTTGCCCTCTGCTGGACTCTCTCCAATTTGCCCACATCCCTTTTGTAGTAGGGGACCAAAACTGGATGCAATACTCCAGATGTGGCCTCACCAGTGCCGAATAGAGGGGAATAATCACTTCCCTCGATCTGCTGGCAATGCTCCTACTAATGCAGCCTAATATGTCGTTAGCCTTCTTGCCAACAAGGGCACACTGTTGGCTCATATCCAGCTTCTCGTCCACTGCAATCCCCAGGTCCTTTTGTGCAGAACTGCTGCTTAGCCAGTCGGTCCCCAGCCTGTAGCGGTGCATGGGATTCTTCCTTCCTAAGTGCAGGACTCTGCACTTGTCCCTGTTGAACCTCATCAGATTTCTTTTGGCCAATCCTCCAATTTGTCTAGTCCACTCTGGACCCTATCCCTCCCTCCAGCATATCTACCTCTCCCCCCCAGGTTAGTGTCATCCACGAACTTGCTGAGGATGCAATCCATCCCATCATCCAGACCATTAATGAAGATGTTGAATAAAGTCAGCCCCAAGACTGATTCCTGGGGCACTCTGCTTGATGCCTGCTGCCAAATAGACATCGAGCCATTGATCGCTATCTGTTGATCCCGATGATCTAGCCAGCTTTCTATTCACCTTATAGTCCATTCATCCAATCCATAGTTTTTTTAACTTGCTGGCAAGAATTCTGTGGGAGACCATATCAAAAGCTTCGCTAAAGTCAAGGTGTATCATGTCCACCACTTTCCCCATATCCACAGAGCCAGTTATCTGAAGGTAATCAGATTGGTCAGGCATGACTTGTCCTTGGTGAATCCATGTTGACTGTTCCTGATCACCTTCCTCTCCTCCAAGTGCTTCAAAATGGATTCCTTGAGGACTTGCTCCATGATTTTTCTGGGGACTGAGGTGAGGCTGTAGTTCCCCAGTTTCTCCTTCCCTTTTTTTAAAGATGAGCACTATATTTGCCTTTTTCCAATCATCCGGGACGTCCCTCGATCACCACGAGTTTTCAAAGATAATGGCCAATAGCTTTGCAATCACATCAGCCAACTCCCTCAGCACCCTCGGTTGCATTGCATCCGGCCTCATAAACTTGTGCATGTCCAGCTTTTTTAAATAGTCCTTAATCTGTTCTTTCACCACTGAGGGCTGCTCAGCTCCTCCTCATACTGTGCTGTCCAGTGCAGCAGTCTGGGAGCTGACCTTGTCTGTGAAGACCGAGGAGGAAAAAAAAGCATTGAGTACTTCAGCTTTTTCCACATCATCTGTCACTAGGTTGCCTCCCCCATTCAGGAAGGTCAGGGAAAGTGTGGGACCTTATTCTTGTTGCTAACATATCTGTAGATATCCTTCTTGGTATCCTTCACATCGCTTGCTAGCCGCAACTCCAGTTGTGCTTTGGCCTTCCTGATTATTCTTATGCTCCTCCCTAGTGATCTGTCCAAGTTTCCACTTCTTGTAAGATTCCTTTTTGTGTTTTGTATCTTTTTCCCCGGGGGAGGGATAGCTCAGTGGTTTGAGCATTGGCCTGCTAAACCCAGGGTTGTGAGTTCAATCCTTGAGGGGGCCACTTAGGCATCTGGGGCAAAATCAGTACTTGGTCCTGCTAGTGAAGGCAGGGGGCTGGACTCAATGACCTCAAGGTCCCTTCCAGTTCTAGGAGACAGGATATCTCCATTAATTTTTTTTTTTTAAGCTCATCAGAGATTTCTCCGTTAAGCCCAGCTGGTGCCCTGCCATATTTGCTATTCTTTCTGCACATATAGGGATGGTTTGTTCCTGCGCCCTCATTAAGGCTTCTTTAAAATACAGCCAGCTCTCCTGGATTCCTTTCCCCCTCATATTAGCCACCATATAACATAGTGCTGTAGATGGACACAGACAGCTATAACATAGTGTTGTCTACAGCAGAGGTTGGGTCAGTATAACGGTATCGCTCAGGAGTGTGGACTTTTCACACCCCTGAGTGACATAATTATACCAATGTAAGTTTATAGTGTAGACCTGGGCAGAGAGACAAGGTGGGTGAGGTAATATCTTTTATTGCTCCAACTTCAGTTGGTGAGGGAGACAAAATGGTCCAATAAAAGATATTACCTCACCAACAGTGTCTCTCTAATACAATACATATAGTCTTTAAAATTATTTATTGATTGAAGCCAATGCTTTCCTGAAAGATTTTTAAAATCAATACACCTCTACCCTGATATAATGCTGTCCTCGGGAGCCAAAAAATCTTACCGCGTTATAGGTGAAACTGCGTTATATTGAACTTGCTTTGATCCACTGGAGCGCGCAGCCCCTCCACCCCCGAATTCGTGTTATATCGGGCCGTGTTATATCGGGGTAGGGGTGTATTTTTAAGATATGCAGCTGGTTTACCTGGCAGCCAAAGACTAAAATGTCAAGTGATAAAAATATTGATTTAAAAATCTTTCCAGGAAAGCATTGGCTTCAATCAGTAATTTTAATCACTTGACATTTTAGTCTCTGGCTGCCAGGTAAAGCAGCTGTATATACTCTATACCAAATCCATACTTATCCCAATGACTGAGGGGGTGGGGGAGACGTTCCCTTTAAAGAAAGTCCCCTAACAAGCTATTCTGAGTGGTGCAGGTTATGACCAGTTCCCCTGAATTATCTGAATTATCTCTGAGACTGAATTATCTCTTTCCTCTGTTTCAGAGTCCCAAGGGCACGTTAATAAATGTAGGCAATATATTTTAAATACATTAATGCATATTGGATATAGCAAAGCTCCGCTAGCTACAGTATAATACGCTAACTTAACAAATTGCATTGCTGATAATCAGCCGTTCACCGAAGTGGGTACTTCTTGACAAACTTTGGCAACTTCAGCAGAGTTGTGAAACTAGAATTGCCAGTTTTTTTCCTTTGGTTCGGTGTTGCTTATAAGAAGGCTTTACCGTTTGCATCTCAGTGTGAATTCTCCCTCTCCTCTACATAGATCAAACCAGAAGCAATGCTAGAAAGTTAACAAGAAACACAAACATTCTAAATACAGTGCCCTGGAAAGTCAGAGTTTTAGGGACGCACTTTTCCACTCTTTCCAGAGTTCTGTATATACAATGAAACCTTACTACCTTGACTGGGCAGGTAATTGCGAAAGGTAATTGTCAAAGTATTCGATACCCATGAGTCATTTAACAGTCACTAGTGCTGAATATTGCAGAATGGTCTAATTTTCTAAATTTAACTTCGCATTACAGTCTCCACCTGGGTGGGACATAAAATAACAGATGTCCTGCAACACCTTTCAGCATTTTAACATTTGTAAATTTATAGTCAGTGAACTAAAATTGACTAATGTAGGTGCACTACAGTGTATTTGTGATCAAATATATTTTAATGCTGCTTCAAGGGCTGAAGGGTAAAAAAGGCATCTCCAACGAGCATATTACCTGTTCCAAAGCATCTATGCCCTTTGAAATGTATGCAGTGAGTATCTTAGAGGCCTCTGCTCAACCACTGAAGTTAATAGATCTAAACTGTTTAGAACTGGGACTCATGTTTGAACAGTACCAGCCCATGTTGTTAGACTGCAGGTTCTAGGAGCATGCATATTATGTATGTCGAGTGCTGAGCGCCATACATAACCTTAACATTCTGGGACTACAAAGGTCTGAGACACTTTTGGAGACAGCTTAAGTGACTTGCTGTACATACAGTTTTTCAACAGGTATATTTGCATTTTATTCTTCCATGACAAAGCTAGACGTTATCTTAGAACTCAAATACCTTAATTAAAAAAGGACAGTAATCTTCCATGAGAGAAATATCTAATTTGCCTTTCGTGCTGTGTGTGTGTGTGTGTGTGTGTGTGTGTGTGTGTGTGGCGGGAGGTGTGGGGAAAAAAGGGACTTTAAAACCAATTACTGCTCCTAAGAAAAGTTAATATTTACAGTAGTGATATTAAGTAAGGTGGCTGTGTTGTGAAGAAATAAAGATACCAACTCTATTCAGTTAAATGTATTGAACTCAAATTTCAATTCCCACTATGTGAGTGATAATGGACGTAATGCTGTGAAATTGAGATGGTTTACTTCCTCAAAAATGGAGGAAAGGAGTTTGCTAATAAGACACATAAAAGTCCTTACGCTTGACTGAACTTTTTTCTGTGTATTTCTGTGAAGTCTATGCAGTCTATTCTAGATTTTACTGACACTTAGGCCTGGTCTGCACTGCGGGGGGTATCGATGTAAGATACGCAACTTCAGCTACGGGAATACCATAGCTGAGGTCAACATATCTTATTACAACTTACCTCACGGCACGGGATCGACGGCCGCGGCTCTCCCGTCGACTCAGCTACTGCTGCTCGCTCCGGTGGAGTTCCGGAGTCGACGGAGAGCGTGTTCGGGGATGGATATATCGCATCTTAACGAGACGTGATATATCGATCCCCGATAAATCGATCGCTACCCGCCGATACGGCGGGTAGTCTGGACGTACCCTTAGATGCAATTGCTTGAACTCATTAGCTGGTATGGATCAGTTAAGTGGCTACTTTTGCCAAAAACAATTTCAGTTAGCGGTAAGCTTTGCTTAATTCTCAGGTAATACCTTAATGTGAACCTTTCTTCTTATTGTCTTCTCGGGGGCTTCTTTCTCTTCTATTTTGAATGGTGAGTATACTTCCTAAGGGGGATTGACGCTTCCCTATAGTATAGGAATTCTGGTGAGACTTGGAATTCTCACTATCAGAGCACTTTACTTGTCCTCACAGCGTCTAGATGGAGATTCTAGTGGGGTGAAAAGTTGAGGGCAGTTGTGTGTAAATGTGTAGTGACCATGATTTAGAGCATCACTTTCACTTTTTTTCTACTCTGGGCCAGATTCTAACTAAGGCTGGATGAACCACTCAAATCTTCAGGGAAAAATTGAGTGACGCTTTTGTCCCTTCTGAGGTTTGAACTGAGCTTATTGTAGACTTTCTTCACTCGACTTTCTCCTTCCAGTTTTTGTCTGGGATTATAAGAATAACAAATGTCACTCTAGAGGGTATTTTGTCATTTCCAAATCTGCTGAAATGAAGTGCTAGAAATCTCACAAGACCTGTGCTTGACAGATTTCCAGACCAGAGGTTTTGGATATGAATAGAACATTTGGATATTTTAATCTAACCAAGCTGAAGTGAATTTTCTTAGGGTTGCCAATGCCCTTCAATAATTTTAGTCTCCATTGTGCAGCATGCACACATGCAGATCATGCTTAGTCAACTGCGGTGCTCATGTGTGCACGTGCATACATCAGATTAAGAGAAAACAGATGTATGATGCTTTTTGACAGTGAACATGTTATCTAATTATGGGGATAAAGATAAGTATGACCTGCATAAAATAGTAAGTGTATAATATTATGCCTCTCTTTCTTTGGAGCCTCTGTTACTTAAGTGTTCAAAAATAAACATACAAATTTTGACAGGGCCCAGTTACCATCTTTTGTTAATAGAAATGTTTCCTCTATACATATTCATACAAATACAATAGTCTTTTCTTTAAATGACAGCACAGAAAAACTTTTGAATACAAGTGATAACTATAGATAAGATGTCTGCATGAAGATGTTATCTACCTGTGTAGTATAACATGTTGTTATGGAAGGTAGGGCCATTACATACATCTGTAAGAACTCATTTGCCACTACAAGTAAAGTCTTACTGCGTCATCTCCTTTATTTCATGCTTCAAGTTAGTGCTTCAAGTTAAATTGTCTGGCATCTGTTACATTGTTTGATTATACTTCTCTTCACAGGCTGAAGCAAGGCTCGCAGCAAAGCGAGCAGCACGAGCAGAAGCACGAGAGATCCGAATGAAAGAACTTGAGAGGCAGCAGAAGGAGGTACGTTTAAAGTTTTCAGTGGGTGTTTTGATCTTCTCTACCTCCCTCAGAATAGGCTCCAAGGCCCTGGAATTACTAGTGAATCTTCTGTTAGCTGAAATACTAATAGCCCTAGTTGGGCCTCTGATGGTTAAATGGTACTGGGAATAAGATCGTGGATAAAAATGGTCTGAAAATGCAGGGACTGTGCAGCAGCAATGTATCTGGGGATTGGTCCTGCTCTGAGCAGGGGGTTGGACTAGATGACCTCCTCAGGTCCCTTCCAACCCTGAGATTCTACGATTCTGTGATTTGTTCCTCATGAACCAGTGTAATTATAACTGGAGCATATGTGATTGATTTGTAACTAGGGTTGGATATTTTTTGTTTATAATCTAAACGTTGTTGCTTTTTCTAGCAATGGGTTAGAAAACCATCTTGTAAGTATAGAGGAGACGCCTCTCTCTATGGTTTATAGCTCTCGCAAAATTAGTACTGATGGGACATTAGTTAATCATCCTTGCAGTAAAGTAAACCAAGCTGTATGACTGTGGTATTGACCTTGTGTGGATTACACCTGTCTTTTTAAGAACGATGATAATCTCAGACTAAGGTCACCATTGGCACAGCTGCTGACTGTAGAAAACTGAGCGCATGAAGTGTCACTCTTCCCCCATGATAAAGTCTCTCTAACACCTTAGAAGATTGGCCTGTTTTCTACTGCCAGACAAATAAAGTTGTGCATGGGGGTATGTTACAATAAAATCTGTAGTCTGCAATATGCTGGGGTAGCCTAATTTTGGTAATTAATTGATCTTTGACTATGAGCGGTAAATATGCCCAATGGCCTGTGATGGGATGTTAGATGGGGTGGGATCTGAGTTACTACAGAGAATTCTTTCCAGGGTGTCTGGCTGGTGAGTCTTGCCCACATGCTCAGGGTTTAGCTGATCGCCATATTTGGGGTCGGGAAGGAATTTTCCTCCGGGGCAGATTGGCAGAGGCTCTGGGGGGTTTTCGCCTTCCTCTGCAGCGTGGGGCACGGGTCACTTGCTGGAGGATTCTCTGCACCTTTAAATCTTTAAACCACGATTTGAGGACTTCAATAACTCAGACATAGGTTAGGGGTTTGATACAGGAATGGGTGGGTGAGATTCTGTGGCCTGCATTGTGCAGGAGGTCAGACTAGATGATCATAATGGTCCCTTCTGACCTTATAGTCTATTATTCTATGTTAACAATTTTACAGACCTAGGAGACTTGTTCTGCTCGTGTTGAATCTGACAGGTCAAGAGCTGTACTAAATATCAAACTCTCCCTCCCATATTGAGTAATTGAGATCAATATTTGCCCCTTGGGGGAATAAAAGCTAGAAGAGGACTGACAGGGCACTATCTGGAACAAACATCTGGATCAGTTACTAGAATTGGCAAGATAGTGCTGTCCAGAGAAGCTTATGCACCCTGTGTTTGCAGTAGGGGCACACATCTAATGAACTAGGCAGATGTTCCTACGGGTGCTGTTATAAGAATTGATTCTTCTAACAAATACAAGAGGATAGGGATGCTAGGGATAAAACAAAGGAAGACTGGGAAATAGCTGCTGGAGAGATATCACTAGCTGAGCAGGATGTTGCTTGAAGAAGTGTCTTTTACTGCTACGGTTGCTTCTTATGATTGAATGGAATGCTCTTTCTGCAGCCTCAGCCAAGCCAAAAGGTTTGCATGGCTGGCAGTGTATTTATATTGTAGAGCCCCCTGCAGTGCCTAAGTCATGAGTAATAGGATTTCCTAAACAACATTAGAAGAATCCATGGTAAACAAATGACGACACTAGTTAGATAGCAAATGCCCATAAACATTAGAGCAGCCGATAATGCTATTACCTTCTAATTTCATAGTAATTACAAGGCAGTTGATGATCTCTTCTCTTCTGTTAGACTGAAAACGGATACTACCAACAGCAAACTGGTAAATTGCAACTTAGCAGACTTCAAATAGCTATCAAAACATAAACAGCTCTCTCTCAAGAGGCTTTGCTCCATTTCCTTGCAGCTAATAAATGAAAACCTACTGAAATGAACCTTTTTGGAAAAACTTTATACGGTACATAAAAGTCCTCTAAAAATCTTCCAAAATGGCCACAGGCTTAATCAAACATACACCTACTATATATTTTGTAATTCTCAGTGGGATAAAATGCATAGTAGTATGTATGTTCTGCATGTTTATTTTATATTTTGCATGCTCAGTATTCAGAAAAACCTAATTCCCGGGCCCATGAGAGGACAGAGCTGGAGAGAGTAGCTACAGATGCTGTTTTTCATTGACAAGAGTGTATTACAGACATTAGAAGGTCAGAAGGCATTGTTGTAGTATATATTAAACCACCAGCCAGGAGATTTTTTTTTTAGCATTTAAACCTACCTTGGATGAAAACACTTTGTAGCATCAGTAGTCAGAAGGGCATTTGACCTCTTTTATGAAGAGAAAGGAAAAAAACTAATCTGTTCCTGAGCTACATGCAGTAAAGCAGTAAAATTCACACAGCTGCCATGCTGAATAACTAAGACTCAATGCACTCATTTTATTTACTGTAGAGGGTTTTGATGGAGGCATTTATAACAGTTAAGAACCAATCAGTTAGTGAATGTGTGTGCACTTTCTCGTGCTTAACGCAATGCACATGCCCTGAGAGATCTGCTTAGGCAGCATGGATCAGTTAAGAAAATATGTACATTGTTAGAGTCCTTATGTTAAAACTTTCCAGATGTTATCACTGCAAGCTAAGTAACTTTTTTTAGCCTTACAAAAATGACAGTATCACTTTCAGTCACAGTGAGGCAGTGTGGTTTCAATGGGGGACTGGAAATTGGTCCCTCTAGCTCAGGGGCCAACTTTTTGACCTGGGGACCGCATCGGGTGTCAGAAATTGTATGGAGGGCCGGTTAGGGGAGGCTGTGCCTCCCCAAACAGCCAGGCATGGCCTGGCCACGCCCCCTATCCAACCCCCCTGCTTCTCACCCCTGACTGCCCCCCCGGACCCGTACCCCATCACACACCCCCACTCCCTGTCCCCTGACCGCCCCCGGACCTCTCGCCCCTAACTGCCTCCTGCCACCCCATTCAACCCCCCCTCTCCTTCCTGACTGTCCCTCCCGGGACCCCTGCCCCATCCAACCACCCCTTCTCCCTGACTGGCCCCGGACCCCCTGCCCCTAACTGCCCCCCCACAGCCCCATCCAACACCCCCTCTCCTTCCTGACCGCCCCCAAAACCCCTGCCCCTGACTGCCTCCTGCCACCCCATTCAACCCCTCCTCTCCTTTCTGACTGCCCCCCCTGACCTCTGCCCCATCCAACCACCCCTTCTCCCTGACCGCCCCCAGAACCCCTGCCCCCATTCAATTCCCCTGTTCCCTGTCCTCTGACCGCCCCGACCCCTATCCACACCCCCGGCCCCTGACCAGCCCCCGAACTCCCCTGCCCTCTATCCATCCCCTCCCCCGCTCCCTGCCCCCTTACCACGCTGCCGGGAGCACCAGTGGCTGGCGGTGCGGCTGCACCAGGACAGGCAGCTGCGCCGCCCGGCTGGAGCCAGCCATGCACCACGCAGCACAGAGCACCGGGTCAGGCCAGGCTCTGTAGCTGCGCTGCCCCGCCCAGAGCGGGCGCAGTGAGCTGAGGCTGAGGGGGAACAGCAGGGGAGGGGCCAGGGGCTAGCCTCCCGGGCCTGGAGCTCAGGGGCCGGGGAGAACGGTCCCGCGGGCCGTAGTTTGCCCACCTCTGCTCTAGCTTCTGTTCCTAATTCATCCAACTAGTGCATAACATTAGTGAAGTCTCTCACCCTTTGCTTCATTGTCCCTACTTGTTAAGTGGGGATATTTGCTTCACAGAGATAAAGCTGAGATCTCTGTGTAACATATTTTAATATCAGTGTAAGAAATTTGCTGTATAAAAGCTTAGTATAAATAATATCTAATCCTTAGTTTGAATTTTATTGCATGCAGAATGAGCTATGCATTTTTATTACAATAGCTGACTATTAAAACATGTGTAACCAGGTTCTTCAGACTACCCATATGTAGAGTCTGGAGCCAAAGGCTGGCTCCAGGTATGTAGTGAAAGCTGATCAGTAAATGGGAGAAATAGATGGTGGAGGGCCAAATTCCAACCTCTCCTTTGGCAGAATTTACTTGTATTCCGTGGATACAATTGAGGGCAAAAATTGGTGTGTAGTTACAAATTCCTTCTCTTTACCTAGAGGATAAAAATATCCTTTTTAGTCGTTTCTTCCATCCACAATTTCTTTTTCTTTTAAAGAAATGTGTGAACCATGATGTATATTGCACCTTACTTCGGGCATGCTTATTGTTGCTTGTGTGGGTTAAGCTCATTTGGCTTCCTATACAACACTGTTTTATTTTGTAGCGCCTCCTGATGAATCCAGAATTTTCTATGTGCAGTAATGATAAATTATTTACCAAGTTACTTTAGTGAAAACTACAAAATAATTGTACAATAATTCCACTAGAAACAATTGTAACTGCACAACAGCCTCCTGATTAATGTTTGCAGTAGAGTAGAATTAATATTACGAATTAATTCTTAATTCTGTCTTTTAAAAGCAGACCTGAGTTCATCTCCTGGTGACCCCTCCAGTGGGGCAATTTAACATTCACAGCTGTGGCAGATAGAACAGAAAAAAGGGCAGAATCTCTCCACTTGGAGTGATGAGGATAGAACAGGGTTTGACTAATTTGGGGGGTAAAGTGAGTGGGCATGGCATGGCATGAGACAAGGGAGGGAGGGGGAAGGGGACCAGCATATTTAGGGGGAGGAGCAAGGTGGTTGTCTCATATGACAGGAAGCCAGGCACCTTAAGAACAAACAAAAAATCCCTGAAAAATGTAACAGGGCTTCAAGTTGGGTCAAGCTGGACGCAAGAACCAGGGTCTGTGATATGCTGATACGTCAAGAAGATCAGCGGGGCACTAGAAAACCTGGAGGAGTGGCAGGAAGAGGGACTGAAGGTTACATTTGGTAGTGTATAGGATCCCTAAAAAAATAATAATAATAAAAAAAATAAAATAAAAAAAAGGCAAATGAGTTGTTTTTTGTTGTTTTTGGGAAAAATACAAATTGCTTTGAGCCTTGGGAGAAGCAATTAGTAAAGTTATCCAAGAGAAATCTCTCATTTGATAATGAGCAATTGAACAAAGCACTGTCCAGGAAGCTGGGAGCATAGTGGCACCAGAAGAGTTGTATGGATTCTAAGCAGCAGAGAATGGAGATACCCTAGAAGGAATTTACCAATTATAGCTGGTGCCAGCTAGTAATCCAGGTTTAGGGAGTGAAGAGGGGGATAAAGAAAGTGCCAGCTAGTAATCCAGGTTTAGGGAGTGAAGAGAGGGATAAAGAAAGAAAGCCAGGGAATTGGAGGAGAACATGTCTAGAAAATTAAGAATGGAGTGTCCACAAGGACTGAAGAAACAAGAAGTTGACTGGAACTCTGAGAGAAATGCCAGCACAATGGAAAACAGAACCAATATGAACTGGAAATGTAGAGATTGCATAGTCCGTGTCTGAACAGCTCGATAAACCACACATCCGTGCCATATGGAACACAGACCACAAATTGTTCCTTAAATATAAGGACAATTTAGACATTTGCTTGATTAGCTTTTGAAAGGGAATGCACACATGAAAGGATGGCTAGTGGGAATAAAACAGTTCTATAAACAGTGCATCTTAGACATGAACACTGACCATCACCTACCCAAAAATACTAGGCCAGGATGTCTAATTAGCTGAGCACTGGGTAAGCCACCAGCCAGAGGCAGAGAGAATGGACAAAGTGATGGGGGCAGGGCAGGACCCAGCTAAATTGCAGATTTTTGATGTACCAGAAAGCAGCAACATTTTAACAGGGGAAGGGTGTGTGTGTGTGTGTGCACGTGAAATTACATGTATCACAAGTTTAAAGTATGATCATTCTATAATCTCTAGAGGTTAGGATCAAATCCATTTGGAGCACTCTGCTTCTATGATGTATAAAATAAGCTTCCTCTCCTTTGTGGTGAGGAAATCAGAAACTGAACCCATTAGTACAGTATGTAAGAACATAAGAGCTGCCTAGGTCAGACCATGGTCCATCTTGCCCAGTATCCTGTCTCCTGGAGTGCTCTCTATCAGAGCTTCAGGGGGAGTGTACAGAACAGGGCAGTTATGGAATGATCCGCTCCTGTCTTCCATTCCCAGCTTTGGGTGGTCAGAGGTTTAAGATTGCTATGAGCATGGTGGTGTGACCCTGATCATCTTGGCTAAGAACCATTGATGGACCTATCCGCAAATAGCTTAGCCAGTTCTTTTTTGAATCCAGTTATACTTTTGGCCACCACAACATCCCAAGGCAGTGAGTTCTACAGGTTGGTTGTGATTGTGTGCAATGTACGATGCTTCTGGTACTAAATTCATTGCACACACACTTTTAGGTATGTCTTGCTTGTAACCTCATGGACACTTTTACATCCTAGTGGGAAAGGGAGGTACATATCACTGAATAACGTTTTGGGGATGGCATGATTTGGGAATGGGCCTAGCATATACCTTTGTTTTTGTTTTTTAAAAAAAACCTCAAATAGATGTCAAGTGGGCGAAGCCTAGGGTTAAAGGTTCCTAAGGTAACACTTTCACCATCCCTTGGCTAGAATCTTTGTATAAACCATTTTGAGTCCTAGGTGGTTGAGCGAGCCCGCGGAGAATACCTTTAAAAGGAAAAACAACCGTCTGATCTTGAGGTATTATTTAGGGGAAAATGGACCTATCCTGGAGTGCATGGTCGAAGTAACCCAGGGGCTAGCCATTGTAAGGGATGTGGCAAACCTCTGAGCCATGAAGAGGGCAAAAATAAAATAAGGATCTAGAGGTTAGACTCACAAGTTTGTTTAATGTAGAAATAGAACACTCTTGTAAATCTTTGTCACTTAGAAAAGAAGAGCAGTATAATCCTGTGAAGTTCCAACCTATCATGTTCTACAGTGTAAACCTACTTTTCAAATTTCTATCCCTACACAGTAAAATCTTCTTCCTGTTCTTAATTAAGAGTAAAACAGATTTTGATTATGTACATTAAAACAGGTCCTGCAAGTGATTTTTTCTATTGCAGCATACTAGTTCTCTGTGTATAGGCATAGTTTGACTTCTGTATTTGGGGGGTAGCAATTCCAGTCAGGCCGATGGGGCTGCCTGTGATGGTGGGGGCCTAATTCTGCGCCTGCCCGAGGCTTGCCATTTGAGGGAGGAGCAGTACCCACCCTACTTCCACACCAAACTACACCCCTGGTTCTCTGCTGTAGGTTTATGGTTCAAAGGAGACACCTTTGGAAAGGATTGAATGTAAAGCTGCTCTTATCAAAGAAATCACCCGCTACAACACTTCATTGCATCAGTGTTTCAGAATGGTTCATTTTGACTCCAACTTGCGTTTTGATCCAGCCACCTAATCTTGGTGAAGTAATGAATTTATTTGTGGCAACTCTTCTCAGCTGAGGCAGGATTATTGCCCCAGAGATAGAAGAAAAATGATTCTTTCAGCAGCATGGGTTACATATTGCTTTTGAAGTTGAAGGGCAGTAACAGTGTTGTGGGGAGTAATAGATTTACATGAATTTCTTTTGCTTTTTGTAATATTTCCCACTTTTTGTTGTATCTTTTTTTGGCTCAGAGGAGAGGTAAAGGATCCCCAGTTCTTAGTCCAGGGACCGATATAATTTCATCCCTGGGGCCATGGGAGGTAGGTAGAGCCCTCGTCTGCAGCAGATGCCAGCATAATTGGTTATATTAACAATTCATAACAGGCAACAATTGTTTTTCACCCTTCCTAACCCCTTTCTAAACTGTCCTTACTCAGCAGGAGCTGAAGCAGTGGTAGAACTAAGGGCTTGTCTACACTTACAGTGCTGCAGCGGCGTCGCTATAGCGCTCAGTGAAGACACTACCTGCGCCAACAGGAGAGCTGCTTCTGTCAGTGTAGATACTGCACCTCCCTGAGAGGCAGTAGGTATATCGATGGGAGAAGCCCTCCAGTCGACATCGCACTGTCTATTCCCCTGGAGCGACGTAGTCATACTCACATAAGTTGGTAGTGTAGACCAGGGCTCAGTCTTCTCTCGCACTGTGTTGGCGTCAGTCATACAAACTCTGCCCTTGGTTGTAGCGTTACTGTCAGTCTACCGCCAGGGCACTGTACTCTTATGTTCCTTATTGGGAGAAATGACTGCATATGTTCAGGCTCCTGTTCTTAATCAGTACAACAATAAAAATTTCTATGAAGCAGAAGGAATTCCTGAATTACAGCTCAGTTTTTCTGAACAGGGAAGAGCCTAAATCAGAGAGATTACCAAGATGTAACTGAGAGAAGAATGTTTTTCTAAAATTTTTCTCTGGCTGTAGAATAAATTAAATTCTTATCTCTTATTTAAGAAATACAATATTCTGCAGCAATGATACAAGACATTAACATTATTGTAAACCGTGCAGTTTTGTGAATAATTACTGTAGAAAGCTCAGATGTGTTTTATATAGAGGCACATTCTGGTTTATTCGCTTACAAGACTAAATATGTTTTGCTTTTTTTCTAGGGCATATAACTAGATACCACTGTTTAAATTGATAGTATTGTCTGAAGTGAAAAGAAAATGGTAATCTCATCCCACTCTTTCTAAACCTCAGCAGAAAATCTCTACAGTGTCTTGTGACACATCAACAATCTGCTTGCCTTTGACTAACTCTACGACTGCCATTACTGTCAGGGTGAGGGGGTAGTGTAACACAAAATACCTTCATTGCTATCTTTCTATGGCTGCAGGACTTTCTTTTCTCACTTTCACATACAAAGCCAAAGGAGGAGGAAAATATATTTACTAGCTACAGCAAAATATTGATATAAACTTTTCTATAGTGTCCTTTCCTAACTCTTCATTCAAGATGTATTTTTGTAAATAAATTAAGTTAATGAATGTGAAAGACTTGCAATTGTGATTCATTTCCATTAATCCCCTACTGAGTGGGAATTAAGACACTTTCTTTCCTTGCTTGGATTTAATGTCTGTAGGTCATGTGACCTGCTGACCCAGATCTGACACTGGGTAACTAGGATTCTGTGATAGCCATCTAAGGCTGGGAAGGTAACAGGCAGTGAGAGACCTACAAGGAAACAAAACTCCGGCTGGCTTGGCCTGGAGGGCAGGGAAGTTTTGGCTGGAATTTGTTTTCCACTTCTGTATGGGAGAGAGACTGCTGTTCCAGTATGAAGATTGGCCTGTATCCAGTTTTGAGACTGCACAGCAGCTAAAAACAGGTACTGTGATTCACGGCAGGATAGAAAGGGGAAGAAGTGAAGGTTATATGTGCACTAATACTGCATCATCCATAGACCTTCTGTCTTGACAATAGCGCTTACCTTTTTTCTGCCCCAGGATCTATCAATTTGATCATTTTTTTTGTAGTAGCAAACATGTACCGTTTACGTTAAGTGGTACATTTATTGTAGATGTTGCAGTAACCAAGCCACTGTTAGCACTGTGGGCAATAATAAAGTAGATTTTTTTTTCTGTATTGAAATATTGTAAATATTAGAGAGTCCTGACTGCTTACAGATCAATTGATAGAAGAAAAAAAATCTTTGATTATATAGCTGCAATAGGATATCCCTCTTTGTTTAAAAGTAATGGATAGTTATTGATTATGCTATTTATTATGGTCGACATTTATTCCTTTTGTTTAATCTTTCCTATGAAGGCATTTTCTTACTATATAAATTAATGTTTGGGCTTGCTGCAGAGCGGCCAAAAGGCTCTAAATTCTGATAAACGTACTCTCTATTTTAAGGCTAAATTGGAAGCAGGAGGATTAATCTTAATTTATAAAGCAGTCTCTTTCCACTACTTTATTAGAAATTCAGGAGGGCTTTTTGAAGGATGTATTCGTTAATATTGGCGTGTTTGAAATACGGCTTTCAATATGGAAGACTTTATTCTACTTTATTTTTAGTTGGGACCTAGTCGTTTAGTTATATGATGACTTCCCATGTTGTCAGTGTGGAGTATACCTATTTCTGTCAGACCTGGATGTAACCACCCTAATCCATGCATTTTCACCTCAAGAATGAACTACTGTAACTCCTGCAAGTTAATGTTAGTGGTTAATCAAAAATCCCATTTTTATAAAATGTAGCAGCCCGCATCTTGATCCAGGCTAGCTGTTGACAGCACATTACATCATTACACTGTGCTCGCCACTCCCGGCCCCCACATAAACCTCTGGGTCCAAATCAAGGCCCTTGGCCTAATCATTAATGCCATTAATAAACTGGGTCCAGACTCTGAGACCACCTCTCTAGCTGCAAAATGCTACACTCATTGAGCACACAAACTTTTCTAATCTAAGTGTGACTATTTTAGGACTCAGAGGCAAAATTTTCTCTGCCCTGTCTCCAAACTGTGGAACATCTGCCAGACACCAGAATGTACCCCTTTGTGAATGCTGTCAGAGTCCAGTGCAAACCTCACCTTTTTCTCAGCAGCCCATGCACGGTGAAAGATTCTGAAGAATGAAGATGAGACACAGAGGTGTACAAGAAAATGAGAATGGTAAAGTAGGGAGAGAGGAAAAACAGGCTAAATAAGACCAATACCTCCTACACCTAACCTGCTTTTTGTGATGCATTTTTGCCAGCTAGATATAGTGAAAGGCAACTGAAAATACGAGAGAAGTGGACAACTAGAGTTTAATAAGCATTCTTGCTCAGTCTAAATGAGCTGTAGGATATTTTAATTCATTTCCCACCTAGAGGCTCTCCTACTTTCCATATTCCAGATACCTACTAGATATTAGACTTATTGGAGCATTGGTTGTCAAAATATTTGCTAGACTTGCCCATTGGGATCAGATTTAAATTCCATCCTTCTCTCACTGAGATTGTAACAAAACCCATATACACACCTATACATTTCTGATGGATTTGCTCCAGACAACTTTGGGCAATGAGCACGTGGACCGATGCGACTTCCAGTACCTAGAAGGCTGGCACATTTGTGGGGCAAGCCACCATTAATATCCACAGTACCACCATCTCTGGGTTTGGGTTACCTGTCTCCTATTGACATAGGTTCTGCTCCATTGTTATCTCTGGACTCAGTCATCTTAGTCAGATTCGGAAGTGGGGTCTTTTGTGTCCCACAANAAAAAAAAAAAGATTTACTATCAGATTTCTAAAGTGATTGGACAGATTATTTCTTCTGGTACAAGAATCCCATGGAACCTCATGCTAACAAAATTAATGGGGCCTTCCTCTGAACTTCTTACGACTTGCTTCCTACTCCACTTCTCTATGAAAATGGTGTTTCTGGTGCAATAACCTCAGCAAAGAGAGTGGGCAAATTAGGAGCCTTGGTTTCAGAACCTCTTTCCACGGTTTTTCATAAGGATAATGTTTACCTCCATCGCCCAAAATTCTTGACAAAGATAGTTTTCAATTTCTACATTAATCAGGCAATTTATTTACCAACATTTTTCCAGAAGCCTCGTGTATACAGATGAGCAGAAGTTTCATTCATTGGATGTGAGAAGAGCATTGGCCTTCTACTTGGACCGCGCCCGACCCTTTACGCAGTTATTTGTTGCAATTGTGGACAGCATGAAAAGCAAACTGATTTCCATGCTGGACTTCCTTTTGGATTTTCTCTTGCATTTGTTTGTGCTGCTAGTTAGCTAATGTCACGCCACCCCTAAAGTATCAGTTCATTTGACCACAATGCAAGTGGCTTCAGCAGCTTTCCTAGCACAAGTACCTATTCGAGAGATTTGCAAAGCAGAATTATGGTCATTAGGGTACACGCTTTTGCTGCTCATTATGCCATTTCCCATCAGTCCAGGAATAATGCTAGTTTTTGGACATTTGTTCTACAATCACTGTTCAGATAGGCTGCAAACCTGCCTCAATGTTGTTCTGCTTGTGTGTCACCTACAGTGGATAAGATGTGCAGTCACCTTGAAGAAAAAATGGTTACCTACCTTTTTCATAACTGTTCTTTGAGATGTGTTGCATATGTCCATTCCACAACCTGAACTCCTTCCCTCTCTCTTGGAGTTTATCCAGTAAGAAGAACCTGAAGGAGATTGGGGGTGGCTCTGCTCTCTTATACCAGCATGCAGTGGCGCATGACGATAGCACTCAAGTCACCCTGATGGGTACCACTGAGGGGAAAATGTTCTCCAACAATGGTGCACAAGGTGCACGCTCAACAACAGTGGAATGGACATGGGCAACACATCTAGAAGAACAGCGGTTTCGGAAAGGTAGATAAGTTTTATCTTCTATGCTCTTTCCACTTCTGTTGAACACTGACATTAGTACTTAAACAAAGTGTTTCTCCCTTATAGCTTACCTTTTCTTCCTAATTAATTTTGAAGTTATAATGCTGAAATATTAACTAATTCGAAAGCAACAGACTGGCATCAATACAGTATCATAGTGTCACAAAGATACACAAGTTGGTTGGTTAGCTGTGTGGGGAAGATCTAGGTCCCAATTATCTGCATCTGTGCTCAGAGTTAATACTTCGGAGGCATTAACACAGACTCTGCAACTGCCCTTTACCATCACCCTGAGGGGAAATTTTGCACAGGCATAGCCTGTGAGATGGGATGCCTAAAGAAATGCTATGGAGATCCTGGGTCTCTGAGTATCTCAAAATTCACTGATTTAGGGGGACTGAGTACTTGTCCATTCCGTAGCTGGACCAACCCGGCTCCCCACTCCGCACTGAATAATGAAGAGGAAATTCAGAGTTGAAACTGATTTGTATTCCGTAGATGGGGTTTTCCCTCATAGAAGAGCGTGTGCCCCCTAGTTTCAGACGTGATGGGATTTATTCAATATCTGTGAATCTCCAAAAAAATAGATGTTAGGTAAAATTAATGATTGATTGGCAGTTCTGCTATACTGGAGAATTAAGAGCTTCCTTAATTGACCAGCAGTGTAAATTCTCTACATGTACAACAGGATGAATCCATTTTCCATTCCTCCATGGTTCAATGTTTTTCCTACTATGTATCTGTTTAATACAAAAACTGCTTGTTGCTTAGAGGTACTAATACCAATTCAAAAGGAAACTTGTTCCATTCTCTACACTTTTCTGTCTCTTTCTGTACAAACACACTATCGTCAGTAGTCTAAAAACTAAAGTAAATTTAGTCCGTAAACTAACTAGAGAAGAGAGCATGTGGGTAAGTTTTTTGGTGTACTATTCAAACTGTTAGTAAGAAATTAGGCAACAGTTTGGTTAGTAGCAGCAGCAGTGCAGTCATTACTGGCTGCAGACATGCACTTTCAGTCTGATCATTGGAGGCCTATTAATTACAATTAAAAGCTGGGCAGAGGAAGAGGAACACAGTTGGAAGCATTTGGGTGTACGTACAGGCTTTTGAGCAGTAACATTAGTCCTAGCCAACACCTGACACATTTTCTGTGTAACTGATCGATTGACAATTGTACTTGATAATGCCGTTTTCTGCTAGTTATTAAAATGTCATTGCTGCTGCTTAGCTAAGTACAACCCAGAAACAAAGCGGAGGATTACTAAGGGCTGGCAGTTTAATCTACAGCTAATGCTATTAAACTCATTTGATTTTATTGTAATAGTAGATGCATAATTGTCCTCTTGGATAGATATTTGAGTATCCACAATTTTGGAGGGAGGGTGGTGCAAACCCAATTCTCATCATCTGATCTTTGAAATGAAAGACTCTTGCCACAGACTCAATGTAAAGCTTGAGAAATGTTTTTACAAGTTAACATGCAGCTACATCTGTTTCTGTATTATAGTATCAAGTGGGTGTAAAATCAGGAAGAGCATAATTTGACTAAGCTCAATATGACGGGGGCTGGAGAGAGAGAGCAGGGAAGTTTAATTTTGCAAAGGTTTCCTGGATTTCAATTATGGCTTATTTCTGAATTCACACTTTACTGTATGTACTATATAAACAACCTTTTCCCTTTACAGTAGGTTCTAAAATTGTATTGCTATTTATTAATTTATTCATACAAGCATTTTTTTCTTTCCCAATTTCTTTCCTTTTCCCCTTTTTCCTGTAGATCTATCAGGTCCAAAAGGTAGGGTTTGTCTGGTCTCTTGTGTTATGATTTGCATGCATTTTTGTCACATCGGGGGCCTTGATACCATTTCAGAAATAAACCCCCTCAAGAATGCATGGTACGCAGCAGGTTTTTTCTGTGTGGAACTATCCTTAACTATTATGTGATCTCCATACCCTATCTGTCCCTCCGTCACCCCAGCTCTGAGAGTTCTCCTGGTCGTTAAGAAAATAATGTGCTTAGTTAAACATTTTAAAACAACCCTCTCCTCTGTCAAATACTCAGTATCTTTCTAGCTCACGTCTCATAATTTCAAGTTATTCCCTCCTGATGATTTTCATGTAAATGGTCAGTGTAGTCAGCGAAAGATTAATTTGACAAATCAGGCATAATGTGAAACTGCATGGTGGCTTCGTGTGTCATAAACTGTACAGTAGTTTGTGGAATGAATGCAAAAATTACAATTTTTAATGTTTATAATAGTAGTTACTGATCATCAGCAAGTCTTCATGTTATGTCAAAATCTCAAGCTGTACAATACTTGCTGTGCATGAACTGTATAGCACCTAAATGGAAAAATTGTTTTAAAAAACCATATCATGTTGGGGAAGAAGGAAACACAAGACTGTATAAACCTGCTGTTATCCACCTTATTTGATAAATGGTCCTTCTGAGACTGTTACCTTTCTTTGCACCATAAGTGTCTTCTGTAAATCAAACTCTCGTTTGCTTTGACCTGTCACTTCAGTATCCTTTGTTGCATGTTTCACTAGCTGATGTAGTTTAGAGTTCTGAAAGTGCTGTTATATGCTGAAAAGTGAGTATGTAAAACTGACACTTTCTTATTGAAATGAGCTGCTATCTGTTCAGAGAAATAGCTTGATTACTTCAGTGACAAAAATAAATTTTAATCTCGTTATCCTTGCCAAACCAACTCTGTTTTGGGAGAGCAAGTTGAATTCAGTTTCTGCCTGCACGTCAACAGAGTTAAGTCAAGTCCCAATTATGGGATCAAATTTAACCCTTAGTTACACTACATATGTACATCCCCATTGGAGGTATTCTGATTGTGCAGCTAGAACAAGGTAAAATTTGGCCTTCAGAATCATTACTATATGAACCAGGAACTACCTAGTTTAACTTTCAAATCCCATTTTTAGTATTTAAAAAGCTACCAGTTAGTTTTTTCTAACTCTTATAATTGGAGTAAACTTGATCTGGAATCCCTGGCAGATGTTAAAACTGGAATCTCACAATGCTATTTAATGTCACTTTTCTGATTAGAACAGCACTTGAAGCTCGCAATAGCATACTAACTACAAAGATCAAATGAATGGGTGAACATAATTTTTCTTCTTGAAAATGTCCTAGAATTACGTACCATTTGTAAGAGAAATCTGCAGGGAAACTAGATAATAGTCAACTTTGACTACTTGAAGAAAGAGACTTGATGTTGTTGGTTTGGCAAATGTCTGTAATACTTTCACATATTTAAAAGACTACCAAATATTTTCAGTCAATATTAGGTGATCATGTTTATATCAAAGCATTTTATAAATTAAAGAATAGAACCTCTAAGGCACTCATTAGCTGTTCTTTCACCAATGGTATTAAACCTTGTAGCTTTAGGTGGGTGGAGGAACGGAAGGCACAAAGGAGAACTGTAAAACTCCCCGGAAGTAAATTTGAGAAACATTGAAATCTTCTATGGATATCTCCTTGTCCTTATTCACAAGACTGAATTCAGAAGGCCAAGTCACAAACAATAGGATTAAGTATGAAGAAAGCATGGTTCACAAAACCTTGAGGATATTGTTAATTTTATTTATAAAAGCTTCCTATGCAAACCCAATGGCTTGGGCTTTTTATTTTCATGGAATTTTTAGGTTTGAATTGCATCATTTAAATCAATCTGGTTACCAGACAAAATTCCAAGCAAATTGTTTTGGAGAAAATGTGCCTTTTTAATCCGTTTACCTGTCCTGAATATTACAAAGCAAAATGTATAAGTTTTGCCAAACAGGACTCTGCAGTTGTCTAAACCAGTGCATTTATTTACAGGATTGGGACCTTACATTATATTTCATTTTGGGGTAGGTTGTCGTATATATTACATTTCTACCTCAGCACGTGTGATGAGATGCATAAAGCTTGTAACCATGGTCAGTTACTGAAGAAAGCACAAGAAGAAGTACAAAAGAAATGTATTACGCCCCATCTTGAAGTACACTTTGGATTCTTATTTCTTTCTGGCTAAGCAGTGTATGAGCATTGCAAGAGGTTCCTGAGCTCGTGCTTAAATGCTTTGTGGAAAAGAGAAGCAATAACTTACGTGCCAAATTTTAAACATGCAAGTAAATTACCTTGCTGAATAAGAGTCGTCGTCTTTATGTTCCAGAATCATGATTGCATAGTGCTTTTAAACATATAAAGCACTAAATAAATGCTCTTATTTTTAATTATTTTAAAATGTTTGATTTAAATGGCAGACACTGCTTTTGGAAGCTTATATTCGAATATTTTTCATATTTGTATAAGACCGCAGTAAGCATCCATCCACCCCTTCTCAATTGTTCCTCCAAGCCAATGATATCTATCAAGTTAATCATTCGGTTTTGTCTGCCCAGATTCTCCTAACTGAGCAGTCGTTTTTATGATCTCCTTTGAAAAGCACTGCTTTTCTCTTTCTGGGGTGGGCCGGGGGGAGGGGAGAGGCTCAGATCACCCCCTTTGGTTTGAAGGCACAGTTAGTCGAGTTGTTTGTAATCTGACAGAATTAGACAAGGAAAGCCAACATGTGTGTCTCTTTCACCAAGTTTTCTCATAAGCAGATTGTTTTAGGAAGTAAGGTGAATGAAACTGTTGCAATTGAGTTGATGCTAAACACTGAGTATACCATAAAGACTTCCAGTTCTTGAATGTTTAACTTAAATGTTATGAGATCTAAACAAAATAGGAAGCCATGCTTTTAAAAACAATTCCCTGTCTCCCTCTCAAAGGCACTGCCAGCAATGCGGGTACAGGCAAAGATTAGATGTGGGCTTATTTACAATAATATGAATCTTTTGGAGGAGAATATTAGTCAAACAAATTGTTCTGAGTGCATTTTCCTCCTAAATAGGAAATACCTGTGCTGATATTACTCCTTGTTTACAGTGATTCTTCTTTATAGCAGTAATTCTTTAATTTTGTCATAACTTTCAAAAAGTTTGTCATACTATTTTGTGTTGAGTAGACTTTCATTAAAGCCCCAAAATAGAGCTTTTAATACAGTGTGTATATGGGAAGAAAAAACCTAAAATTATTTATTTACTGAACTCTAAAGCACTTCTTGTCTAATCCAATCACAAAATCAGTAGGGTTACTCCGGAGTTGTTATGCAAAGAAAATATGAACCAAGAAACTGAAGGCTTTCTTCCTGGAATGCATATGTGATATTTGGTACTGAGTGGGTGTGGGCTTTCCAGACCTTACCCTCCACCTTTTGTGGTTCTGCACATCCTAAACTGTACTGCAGGTTCCTTATAATATGAAACCTCTTGCCATTCATGATATTGTACCACTTCCATGATGATGGAAGTCGTGGAAAAGCCGATCACATTTTGAAAAAGCTCTTTTAAGAATTGTTCATTTTCGTAAGAGTACATGGAGATTAACTCTACGTTAATCACTTTGTCTTCCTTCCAAGCGTACAAATCCAGGGTTTGCTGGAACTTTTCATCCTGAAAATGTTATGTTCAGATCCCTCGTAACAAGTCCTGACTGAACTGGGTCGGGAACCCACGGCTCATTACACCCTTTCTCACTCCTTTCCCCACAGCTTTGCTTATGATTGGTTTAAAAACAACACAAAAGCTTTTCTTCCTCAGGCATGTGCTGCTTTTCACAGCGGTATGAAGGAGCTGAGTCACGCTCTGCAATTTGTAGCTTTGCACTGGCATGTTTGTCTAATCCTTGAGCGTGCATGTTTCAGTGTGAGAGCCGGACTGTGCAGCTCGGCAGAACCATGGCAATGCATGTCTCAAAGTTCAGTGCTTCTCTTTCTCCTCTAAATTCTGTTTTTTCCCTTTTCTGTCTATAGAAATATTATGGTCTGGATACAAAGTGGGGTGACATCGAGCAGTGGATGGTAGGCCTTGACCAACAAAGCTAAAAATAATTTTAACCTTAATCTTGTTCAGCTTACAATGTTTTTGAAATTCCGTGGGACAGGTATATTGCTATATTTGATGAATTAATTTCCAATCTTATAAGGACTGTTTTGAACTCTGCATCTGGAGTATTGCTTATGTGTGTTTCTGTTTGTAGTAAGTTTGAAGGGTCTAATATATAGGATGTGATTATAGAAGCTGTTCTACTTCACAAAGCTCTGTTCCCAAATTGTTAAAAACTGATTGGAATTCAAACACATTACAACTATTGCTGGCATTAGCAATAGGATATACCTTTCTTTGGTCTGAATTTTTGTGATAGTTTGAGTTCTCAATGTCTAAGTTGAATAAATACTTAAACCTTGGGTGGGTGGTAGCCAGGGACTTCCAGGCATCTTTGCATTGACCCTGTGATCCTCTTCAACCGTACCTTATACAGTGTAGTTAGAAGGGCAAACACCAACATGAATATTCTTACATTACTCTTGTGATGCTCTCGCTCCCATCAGTTCTGAAATCTAACTTCCTAGCTTTCACTATGTAGTAAGCTATTGGGGACTGGTCCTGCTTTGAGCAGGGGGTGAACAAAATGACCTCCTGAGGTCCCTTCCAACCCTGATATTCTATGATTCTATGAAACATAGATTAGCCTCTCAAGAATATCCAACTGTTCGATGGTCATAACATAAGATTGAAATAGTTGCTAAAAATGGATTTCTTGATTTAAAAGCACACACACAAATTGGCTAAAGACTTGGAAAAAAATTGTTTTTTTTTCCTGATAACTAAAATAGTTGCTAAAACAGACCAGATTTGGTTTCAAATGTATTTATTTCAGTTTTTAAAAAGAAATTATTCTTTGATCCTTAGTTTATAAAGCCATTCATTAGTTAGGGACTGGAGGTAGGGCTGTTGTTCCCAGGCTGGTCTTTTTTGGGTACCCCTGACCTGGTAACATGAGTTAGTTTTTGGAAGTTGTTGGCTTGATTCTTGGAACCACGATCCCTTTCCCTTATCTCCCCAGCCACATACACACTTTCTTGGTTTACACTCCCACCATTGTCAAGGTGACTTACCATCCAGACAAGGTGAAGTTCCTCATTGAGTTTGAGGCCAAAAGGGACCACCAGATCATTTAGTCTGGTCTTCTGTGCATCGCAGGCCACTAAACCCCACCCCCATTACCCTTGTGTTGAACCTACTGACCTGGATTAGATTCAAGTATTACAGTCCTCAGGAGACTAAACTATTGAGTGCCACAGGCGGAGAATAGAAGGGTCTGAGGTGAACCAGTACCTAAGGTCTTGGCAAATGCAGGGAATTGATTTAGTGTGTTATATCTAAAGGATCCCAGCAGGTGACCCCTACTCCATGCTGCAGAGAGGCAAAAACAAAACCAAGCTCCCTGTCTGTCTGACCTGGGGAAAATTCCTTCATCACCCTCAAAATGGTGATCAGTATGAGCATGTGAGCAAGACCCACCTGCCAAACCTGATGATACGCCCTTGAGAGCTCACAAGTCAGCCTTTGTCACTTCAAAACCTTGCATGGTCTCCACAGAGAGATCGAGAGCTCGCTATCTAGTGCTGCCCAAATCCAGAGCTTAGTTTTATTGGGCAGAGCGCTAGCCACAGAATATTGAAGCTTGCTTGAAAACCAACAAATTTAAACTCGCCTCTGGCAAATATAGTTGTACAACACGCAAGTTTATTTTGCATTCCACTTTTTAGCCATTGCTAAATAGTGTTAAAACCATTTTGTTGAAATTTAATGCATTCTACCACATTGTCAGTGTTCAAAGTTCCCATACAAGGCAATGTCTAATATAGCCCAGTGATTGGAAGTAGGATACAGATTCTTTTAGCTTGTTAGCAAAGGTCATGTGTTTCAGTGAAACCCACATTAAAAGGTGATTGCCTTGTCATTTTTACAGGGTAGAGAATGCCATTCAAATTGAAGAAGACTTCTTTCTGAGCGGGATATAGACTAGAAAGCTTTCTTTTAAAAAGAGCTGTAGCTACAGGCTCTCAGACCCATTAGGGTAGTAAATTTAACTGTCTTAATCAGTGCGTTTGCACTGTGAATGTTTAGGTACTAATAAGAGACAAGCAGAAACTTCTGTTGGTGAATGAGACAAGTTTTTGAGCTCTTCTTACGGTTCCTGGGGAGCTCTAAAGCTTGTCTCCATAGGTGCCGACTCCATGGGTGCTCCAGGGCTGGAGAACCCATGGGGGGGGGGGGAAGGTGGGTGCAGAGCACCCACCAGCAACCCCCCGTCAGTGCCTCCCCTCCCCCCCAGTCCTCCCAGTGGCCCCTCTGATCAGTGCCTCCCGCCTGCCACTAGGGGGAATGGAGGCAGAAAGAGGCAGGGCGTGGGTGGGGCGGGAAGAGGCAGGGCAGGGGTGGGGTCTTGGGGAAGGGGTGGAGTAGAGGTGAGGCCTGGGACAGAGCTGGAGGGGAGCAACCCCCGGCACATTAGTAAGTTGACACGTATGCTTGTCTCTCTTTCACCAACAGAAGTTGGTCCAACTAAAAGATATTACCTCACCTACCTTGTCACGCTCATATCCTGGGACCAGCATGGCTACAACTACACTAGGTACAAATAAAGAAAACAATGCCTATAACTTGCCATTGTATTTTAGAAATGTATAGTGGTGACAAATGGCCTGGGATGAAGGAAGGAGGACAGCTATAGGGAAATAGCAAGTTCAAATTCTTTTCCTCAGTTGGCATAGTGCATCATCTGTCATTATCAGATTAAACCTTGCTAAATCCAGCTTCCTTCTCAACGCTGCTGAGGTTTCATTTTTTTCTTACTGAAGGCTTTGTTTTACTATTTCTGTCCTTTCAACATTTCCCTCTTACTTTCTCCGCTGCTTTGATAGGAAGACAGTGAGCGTTATTCTCGTAGATCCAGAAGAAATGCCTCGGTTAGTATTTTCTTTTGTGCCTTCTTCATCCGTATTTACATACGTCACTTCCAGCACACTGGCAGTGTGTCTTTTAAAAACAAATGTATTTACTGTTAATTTGTTGCAACACTTCATGCCTCTCTGCAAAGAATTCTGGGGAGTTTTTGCAAATTAAAATCCAACTGCTTTGCACAAGAGAACAATGAACCTGTTTGTTTTGCATGAGCCAGGCATGGCACAAAGAGGAGTTGTACAAGCTCCTAACCTGGTCAGCCTGTAGGGGAATGCTTTAGAACTTCCTTTGGACCATTTTCAGGCAATACAATGTTTGACGTGGCTCTGTTATATTTACTCTCATGTTTGTCATCTAATATAAATGAAACATATGTACTGGGCAAGCCTTTTCTTAAGGAGTTTAGCACCAAATCTTTTCCTCCCTCTGGCTTCTGTTTCATTGATTCTATCGTTACTTGTTTCATTGCTTGTTATCTGTATTCTTTTAATTGTTTCTTGTCTCCTACACTTTCTCTTCAATAGGCTTCAGATGAAGATGAGCGCATGTCAGTGGGTAGCCGTGGAAGCCTGAGGGTTAGTAACTTGTACAATTAAGTGCATGATTTTTTGTTATTGATGATGCTGTTCTCCCACATCTTGCAACAAGTTCCTCTGCATCCTTTCCAGAAAGAGCTCTGATAATTTTCTGTCTCCCAAACCAAAATGTAGTTTTCTACATTGTAGCCTTCTACTTGAGGTCTACATTGAAGCCAATAGTTCCTTCATCCAAGGAGAACTGTATAGGTGTGTCAGTTTCATAGATACTAAATTGTAAATATGAATATAAGTAAAGCATTACATTCAGTAGAGATTGTTTTTCCTGCTGAATACTCTCTTCACTAATCACTGGGGGAGGTATTTAGTCAAGATGTGGGTCTACAGAATTTCCTGTTGCATGGATCTTTTTAAGCTGTTCCAGTGTTAGTGACCATATGGAGCAATCTGAGAAATGATGCAGCATTCACTCGGTTGGGTGTTGGGGGGTTGAGGGGTCACAGTTTAGAAACTAAATGTAAATCACCTGATGGAAAGCACATCTGTTCATTGTTACTGTGAACCAGTATTAATACTGTTCTTAGCTGGTCTTTTTAAATAGCTTGGGGATCCAGGTGACTTCTTCCTCAAAGCTGGCATTATTGAGATGTTTGGAGTCTGTCTCCTCCCAGAAATGAGACTGGGCACTAAGGAAGGATCACTTGTGCACGTGTAGTGAGCACAGGAGCTCACATAGGGTTAATCTAGATGAGATAAATTCACCCTTTAACAGTAACATCTTCCTAGTACATCTGAAAAACACTGTCATGTACAAAATAGTGCAACCAGCCTATATGTAGGTACATCAAACTGCTTCACTCTGTACCATTCCAGTGTGCACCATTTTAATTCCAGTGTGGACCGAACTAGCTCTCATCATAGCGCACATGGTTGAGACATTCCTGTTACTGTCCCATGGTGCACTGATTGTCTTTTGAAAACGCTTAAAATTCTGGAGCCTATGGGATGGGTACTCCGAGGCCATGCAATTGAAATGGTCTAGAGCAGTACTGGTACTGACGTAGGGCAATACTGCAACAGTTTGGAACATGAATTAGCATGGCTAGAGTGGGCACATAGAAGCATCTGTGCCTAAACCAGTTCTGTTCTTCTGGTTCCATTAGGAATAATTGTTTTCTAATGCAGACAGAGTTTTAATGCAGTTAACGATAGCATTACTTTACCTCTTTAAGATTGATATAGATCACTGGTTCTCAACCAGGGGCCTGGGGGCCCACAAGCAAGTTTCAGGGAGTCTGCCAAGCATGGCTGGCGTTAGACTCGCTAGGGCCCAGAGCAGAAAGCTGAAGCCCCATCATGCAGGACTGCAGCCTGGGGCCCCAAGCCCCACCACCCGGAGCTGAAGCCAAAGCCTGAGCAACTTGTGACGTTGGGCCCCAGGCAACTGCCCTGCTTCTTACCCCTTAACGCCAGAGAAAAACCAGTTGTGGTACAGGAGAGCCGTGGAGTTCTTATAGCATGTTGCGGGGGAGCCTCAGGGCAAAAAAGGTTGAGAACCCCTGATATATATCAGACAAATTAAGATTATATATTTTAAAGAATGATCCAGTTCCTTAATGCTAGCTTTTACCATTTGCAGGGAGGTTTCATGCAGCTCTTGGAAGATCTTGTAATTAATTAGCCAACTAAGAGTTAATATTTTTTTTCTTTCTGAAGGAATATCCCCCAAGAAACTATTGAATGGAATGGTCTTATTTCCCCCTAAATAGTTTTATATTCATATGTATAATACCACTGGGGAAACAAATTGAATGAGTTATTGCTAATTAAATTTCCATCTTCTGGTGGACATACAGTATATCTTGTACTATGAGTCTCATTCCCTTTTTGTGTGACATCTATATACTATTCATTATATGGCATTGGTTTTACTGTAACATTCCCACCTCCTGGAATTGGGGATTAATTTAATTTGCCCAAATAGTATAACTAGAATGTGCTTGATACCTTTGTGACCTTGAATTCTTTATTTCACTAACAAGAAAGCAATAATTGATGGGTTTTCCGCAATGATGAGGAAAAGGTTAAGAAATATGAACATTAAAATAGATTTTAGTTGAATTAAACTTTAATAAAATTGTTCATGGAACTGACTTAGGAAAAAATGCTTTCATTCCTAGAGCACTTGAGGTTTCAGTTTAGTTTGTTCTGGGCAATTTTCAATTAAACTGCTTATCCAGTCCTGACTATAACTGTATTTTCATGGCCTGCAAGGAAATTAATGACTGAAATACCCTCTCCAAAATCCTCATGAATAAGGGTCCCTATTAAACCTTAATATACTTTATTCTGATGGTCATTGGTAATTAAAATTTGCATTTCACTAAACAGGCTGCATTTCCTCACCCAAAAGAAATGTCTGATTTCTAATCTGTCTGGAGTGTAAGTAGGCATCCCTAATATCCAACAGTATTCCCAGGCTACTAACCATACAGTCTTTCAGTTTGAAGAGCCAGATCTTTAGTCAGTGACTAGCAGCAGCTGAAGATCTAGCTCATAAATATTTACTAGTGAAGTTTGTGAGCAATGTCCTTGTTTGATAGAAAACTTGGTCTAATGGAGTCTTGTGGAAGAAACTTTATGCCGTAATATCCCTAATGTATTGCACCTAATTTCCTGTATTACTGTTAAAAGGGGAGCCTTCCTCAATGAATGATCATAAATCCAAATATTTGAGTTTTACACACACCGAGGGAGGTTTGACCCCTAAATTTTAAGACTTGAAGAATGAGAAACCCTTGATATTTCCTGCCCTGACCCTGGGGCAATTGTGACTTCATGCCAAGAAAAGCAGGATGTAGATATATTAGCTCATTAGTCTGAACCAAAATCTGTCCCTTAATAGATTTGGTTTAATGCACATGATTTTATTCACATTGAAACAAAATTCAACTAATTAGCATTGATACATGGCTCACAACTGCTTAACAAAATAGAATTGTGAATATGTTTTAAGTGGTTTGTGTAGACTTTTAGTTATGCTTCTGTTGACTTCTTTCAGGGGTCTTTGGTTTGGCTTTTTTATGTATGTATAAAAGTGAAACGAAAACCTGAGCTCCTAGGATCTGAGTTCAGGGTTCTCTGCTTCTTTTGCTAAGCCTAGTTAACATAAAGAACACTTTAGAAACAAGGAAACTATATCTTGTCTCTATTTAAGAGTTTGTAAAACTAGATCAGATTCACAGAGAAATCTGAATTCTGGTCTTTGTCAGTAAGTAAAGGTGGAATTTGTTTGAAAACCTTTTGTTTCAAAGTTTACTTGTTATAGAAATCTTCATATTTGGATTTTGTATTATGGAAACCTTCATATTTGGATTTGGTGTTAGAGATTTTTTAATTTCTCACGAAAAGAAGCTGTTTTTCTTCCTGTGAAAGTTCCTTGAAATATCTGTATGGGCACTCGTGGAACACCATACAAGATGTGTAGAATTTACAAATTTTCTCTTGGACGGTTGGTTCTTTCTCTTTTGGACAGGAAGTTTCCAAACAGTGGAGCAATGTCAGAACAATTATTACCATGTGAAACCTCCCAGTCCTCCAAATCAGCAATTTCTTTCTCACAGAGTTTTCGCCTGGAATGTTTTTTACTGTGGTTTGTTCTGAGACTGATGAAAACTGCCCGAGGATCCTACCTTATCATTCTGGAAACCCCATAGGCTTGCTTTACCCTTAAGTGATTTTTGTTGCAGAAAAACTTAAAATATCATCTTCTGTTTTTTTTAAGACACATGACCCTGGTTTCAGTCTTCTTCCACTGCAAATTCTCTTCAGTTTTCCCTAAAAATTTCACAATGGGCCAAGTCCCACATCCAAGATCCCACAAGGTGAAATATTGTTGCATTATTGCGCAATAGTGATGCAGTGTACAAGGACTTGTCTCTGTTTCTCTCGTTACTCTGGTTGATGGTTGCTGAAGTTCCTGACTGGTGCTGTCATTGCTCAAAACCAAGGAATTTTAAACTTTAAACCTCAGTACCTATGTCTTCCTGATTGCCATCTTTGGGGTTTTTTGTATTCTGATAGTTTTTGTTTCCTCTCATGCTCTTGACAGTCTGACTTGGAGTATGCCAGCGCCTATCCAGTGGTGAGGATGGTTTGAAGTTAGTGTGTGATAGAAATTGTGGGGAAAAAATACTAACGCTTATTGCTATATCTGGTCAATAGTAGAGAAGGAGACCCAAAAAGAAAAATCATGATGGCAGTGTTCTGGTCTCTGATGTGGATACCTGACTGCAAGGAATGAGACACATCCCACGGCTTCACTTAGCATTGTGACATTTGTCAGACTCAGCAAGGCAAAGGATTGAATAACAATCATGGAGAATGAACTAACTCCCACCTAAAGGTGTCGTCCCTTCAGGGCTGCGTGGAGACGCTTGCATTGCCACTACTTACATTGTACCTGCTTGGAGGAGAGATGGTTTCGTTCTCCAGTGCTCTGTGTGGTAACCTTCACAAATACAAATCTCACTATTTTCAAAATGTGTGTTTAATTGAGACGTGAACAGCAAACTTTTTCCTCTTTACTCCTGAGGGCGTTCTGCGCCTAAAAATTCTGCGCACAATATTTAAAATTCTGCAAGTTTTATTTGTCAACAAATAAATGCAGAGGCTCCAGCATGGCAGTGCAGAGCACAGGCCATTGGCTACACCCTGCAGCCTCCCCACCCCTGGGGCATGGAATCAGTGGTGAGGCTGCACCCGACCCTGACACAAAACAAAGCCTGGGCCTGCCCCAGAAACACTCTGGGGCCCTACCCTTCTGCACCAAGTGTGGGTGGGCAGGCTGAACCAGGCAAGATCCAAGTGTGGAGGGGCTCAGTATGGGGGGGATCCAAGTGTGGGGTGAGAGGATTCTGTGTGGGACAATCTGGGTGCAGGCAGCTCAGTGGGGGGGCCTAGGTGTGGGGGGATCTGGATGCACAGAGGCTCATTGGAGGGGTTCCAGGTGCAGGGGCAATGGGACACTGCAGGGGCTTCCAGGTGAAAGTGGTTGGGGAGGTCTGGTTGCTGGGGGAGTGGGGCCTGGGGGTCTGGGTGCAGCTAGTTGGGAGTCAGTGGTGTGGGGGTCTGGATGTGATGGCTCAGGCTTGAGTGCAGGGAGTTCAGTGGGAGTGGTCTGGGTGCAAGGGTGGGGGTCCTGAGGCAGGGGGCCTGGGTACAGGGGGCTTTAGATGCAGAGGTTGAGGTTCAAGGAGATGAGGTTTGGGTATGGAGGGCGAGGGGGGGTTCTGAGTGTACGGGGTGAGGCTCGGCAGGGGTGTCTGGGTATGGGAGATTAGGATGCATGGAGGTTGGGCAGATGGGGAGCAGATCCCTGTCCAGTGATCCCTCCCCCATAGCTGAGGAGTGATGGGGGCAGGAAGCAAGGGAGGATGCTGAGCTTCCTGCAGCAGGGGGAGGTTTCTGAGGGTGGGTCTGACACAGCCCCAGCCACTCCTTGTAGGGGAAGAGAAAGTCCCATCCTCTCCTGCCTCCAGCCCAGCTGGGACTAGCATCTGATCGCGGCTCAGGGTAGGAGTCACTGGCTGGGGTGTCCCCAGCCCTGCGGTGATTTACCTCTCCGCCGACTGTTCTGGGTGCTGAAACAATGTACCTGTGCAGCTAGGGAGTGGTGTGTGACTGCTCTTGCAGCTTCGCTTTGCTTACCTGTCAGTCATTTTTCTGCAGGGAAGCAAAGCTATTGCGGGGGACATGAATTCTGCACACGCGCAGTGGCGCAAAATTCCCCCAGGAGTACCTCTTGGATATTTTCCCCATTGTACAAAGAGCTGTCTTGGAAATCACTAAAATCTAGGTAGAAAAGCTGTTACCTATTAGAGTTGAATATTATATACAATTTTAATTTCTCATGTATTTCAAGCACCTTTTATTTTACATAACTCATTTCAAGTAGATCTGTTCTGGGAAACAGAAGATGAATAAATCTGGAGTATATACCATGTCTGAATAGCCTTATCTTTGCTTGTGAAGATAAAATCAACATTCATAGTAACAGTATGTGTTAAAAATAATAATAAAAAAGGACCATAAGATTGGGATCCTTAAATCTGGATTTAGATCACACGACAATGTTAATACTACTCCCTTGTGACTCTGTTGTGACAGAGCATAGGGTCTTGCTGTGCCTCCATAAAAGGCAAAGTACAAGAAGATCTTTTTTAAAAGCTGCTGAATGAAGAGCAGTTCCACTTTATTTGAACTGAGCATCATTTCTACCTCCCTCTAGCTGGCTGTTGTGAATCGGTGCTTCAGGCCTCCACATCAGAACTTGAAAACAAGCTCTTGTGGCCAATTTCATTGAAGGCTGTATTTTTCTCTCCTTTTCTGCATTCCCTACCCCTATTTCAAATTAAGAATTTGTTCACCCAGTATATTCTATTTCCTTGGTCAGTGGCCTATATTCAGATACAGTTCTAACACTTACTATGCTAAGTTTTTGCATGGATCTATTGGTGTAGTATGTATATATGGCAGAAGGGTCTATTCATTGATTTAATCCAGCAGGCATGAATGGTTTTAACTGCAGCTATTAATGTTAGCTGCATGATTATCATTCTTTAATCATTTTAAATCATAAACTAGTAATTTGAATCTGGTGTGATTCTGTTTTCTATATCCTCACTGAGTGTGTACATTGAAGCATGCTTTGTAGCTTTGTAGGAATACAAGACTTGGTTTTTGCATGTAGATCTGCATGTAGGACAGGGGGAAGATAGAAATACAAGAATTCATTGATCTTTTCACTGGGTATTCTTACTCTTACTACAGGCTGGATTAGAGAATGAGAGGACCAAAAAGAAGAACTCCAAAGCAGTATGTATTTAGAGATTGTTTTCCTCTGAGAGGGCTATGATGGGGCTGGAGAGAACTTGCCAAAATGTTGGCCATAGGGTTATGGCCAGATTGGGCCAAATAGTTTTCATTTATACTGAGAAATCAGCCTAATGCCAAGAATCTATTGTAGCTCTTTGTGGTTGTGGGTGCATAAAAGGCACTAGGTATCAGTTGCTTATTACAAAATGCAGTTCAGCCCAAATGATTATACAGCGGTACTGCTCAGAGGATTTTTTTCAAGATACTCTGTATCTTCATATATTACATTAGTTAGTAGAAAGATGTAGGGAAAAAATGGTAGCGGCTAGTGTGACTGGTAACTAAGGTTGTATTTTTTTCCATGAGGCAGGAGGAGGGAGAATGTCATTTAAAGTAGCAAACCAGTAAATGTAATGGGTCAACGTTCAATTAACAAGCACATGTAAGTAGCTAATAATTGAACAATGCTTTAAGATTCTAGGACTGCTTCATTAAATAAAACCATTTTTACAGGCTATTTTTTAACACATTGGAGCTTTACACTGGAAAATTTTCAAATCTCAGAGTAGTCTGTGTTTAAAAAACAGTCCCCCATAAACATCCACAGAACTGACTTCTGAAACTTTTACTAAGGAAAAGGAGTTTGATTGCTTCCAGGAATGCAGACTTGGTTTTGCTTAATGTAATGGGAAACTTTTAAGTGTAATTTAAGCAATGTTTGCAAACTGGGGAGGAGGTTATCAGATGTAAATGCCTGCACCAAACTAGGGACTACTTTTCTTGCTGCATTGATTTCATGCCAAAGACCTTTCAATCACCTGTTTTTTCCTAGAGAAGGTTATTGCAAAATCAATCTTTATGTAACTTCTATAGGGCCACCTACATGTAGGCTTTCTTTTGTCATCAATTGGAATATTGCATTTAGTACAAAATATGTTGCCAAATAATACAGTAAATACCCTGGAGGTGGAAATGTGACAAATATTTACTCATTTTGTCTGTCTGCCACAACTTTGTTCATAGTAACTCTCATGATGAATGCAACAGTTCAGGGCAACTGTCCCTGCATTTCCCCTCAGTGGTTCAGCAAGTGCACCAACTCTCATGTTTCAGCTCCCCAGCTGTTGCATTTCTGGGTGGAGAGCTGTATGTCTCTCCTTTCTGATCAGGGTATTCACAGGCTGCTGAGTTCCCTGCCTTCACTGTGTATTTCCCACGGTGCCTAAACAGACCTGTTTGCTGTCTCTTCAGAGACAGGAGAGTGACTGCTACAGATATAAATAACCACACAGTTCTTTCTAAGCAAGCCTACTTTATTCTTAAGATAAAAGCACCACAGAGAAAATATTTTAAAAACAAAAGAACTTTACACGGATGTTTATAAGCTTATCAAGTCCCAACCCTACCATGGATTCTGGCAGGAGTTCTTCAACCCTCCACTCTAGGTAGGGTGACCAGATAGCAAGTGTGAAAAATTGGGACAGGGGTTGGGGGGTAATAGGTGCCTATATAAGACAAAGTTCTATACATCGAGACTGTCCCTATAAAATCAGGACACCTGGGGAGTCATTGTGGTTACAAGTTTATTACAGCTTCAGATCAGAACAGGCACGGGGTCTTATGTGGCCTCAGTAGGCCAAGTCCTTCCAATCCTTCCCTAAGGATTGTGACCCTCCATGGACCAGAGGTTCTGTCCGTTTGCTGCATCAGGAAGAAGGCCCTGGATCACTTTAAAACCAGGCTATTAATCCAAAAATCGTTTCTTGCTCTGTTGGTCCCTGGCAAATCCAGTTTGAACTAGTACATGCGCATCTCCCCAGAGGGATGGCTTCTAAGGTTGATAAAGGAAGAAATTCATTAGCATCCCTGTCCCTACTAGAGAGACTACATACAGTGCCACAACATGTACACAATTGCATTTTAATACAGCGTACCCCAAGATATTAACCCTAATTCAGTAAGGTTTAATTTAATTCAACAAAGTTTATCGTAATTCCATATGGTTTGTTCACTAATTTACAGGATATTGTTAATCTCTCGTAATGCAGTCTAAAGTTAAGCATGTGCATAAATCTGTGTAGTATGAAGACCCTAATCACATCCACATTAATCAGGTTTTTCTCTGTGCATACACAAGTAGAAAGGCCAACAGAAAGCTGGAACACTTCAAAGATTTTGTTCACAGCAAATGGTCACGTTTTCTAGGAAATCCATGATGACTCAAAAAATAAAATAGCCTCCCCAATTGCTACGGTAATATCTTAGTCCACTGTACTGTATAAATTCAATTAACTATTAACAGCACTAGTGTTAACTAATGGATTTTTATTTCTATGCTGATATAGAAGATAGTCTGATTAAAAGTGAGTTTCTTTTGTTACATTTCATTGTACTTTGAAAGAAGCATTTTCAGTTTTTTTCACATACATTTATTGGAGAGAATATGCAACATATATGTTGCCAGGGGACTGTTTGAAATGTGTAGTTTGTGATTAGAAATTCAATCATTGGTAATCCTGCTAGATGAATGCAAATGTTTAGGCACTGGTGCATATTGGCATAGATTTATTAAATGCTTTCATTACCAGTTCTGTTTTTGAGGGGATTTATCATTTTAATTTGCTTCAGTCTGTAATTTGGCATACAAATCTTCAGTCAGTATGCAGTTGCATTTTGTTTAAAAACAGATTCAGATTGGTTTGTCCAATGTTCCTTTTAGTGATGCATTAAAAATACATAGAGAATATTTGTAATAAAAGTAAAACCTGTCAATAACAATTTTAGGCATTGAGAGAGACAAGGTGGGTGAGATACCATAACTTTTTATTGGACCAACTTCTGTTGGTGGAAGGTACAAGCTTTTGAGCTACAGAGAGCTCTTCTGGTCTGGGCTTTTTGAGCTCTGTGTAGCTCAAAAGCTACCTGCAACCACCAGAAGTAGGTCCAATAAAATATATTATCTCACCTACCTTCTGTTTCTCTCATCTGTGACCAACATGACTACAACACTATTGTAAATTTTTTTTAGGGATTGTTAGTTTTCTGGCTATTATAATAGGGCCTCATAATGCTTTGCAAGTAGTAGAACTATCAGGGACACTGCGATTTTAATGGCTGTTAGCACAGGTGATCTTGGCTAGAAGATGACAGTACACATTTCATGGTGTCTGCATATTAAAAAGAGGACTAGCCCTGTGTTCTATGATGTAGTGGACTAACATTTGGGTCCTGAAGAGAACCATATCCATGTCAAGAGGGGAGATTGCTGAGAGGTGTGATGTTTGAGCATAGAGAGAGGTGAATCCAGGAGGTTTGGGGCAGATTCTGATCTTCCAATATCTGAAGGGCTGTGTAGAATCCTGGGATATGGCAGATGGTCGTGTCTGGATAGATGCATGAGGTAAATAAAAATGAGGGAAACCAAATGCAAGAGATGTTGTGCAGTATAATTTGTGTTTAGAAAGCTACATTAGTGTATTTAGTCTTCAATACCAATGTGAAACGAAGAGCTTAGGTAAGCAAGGAAATTATTTTCCCTTTCCCTTCAGTAGACTGAAGTGAAATCATCCTTTTTCACTTCCCAAGGAGTCTGAAAAGACTGAGACTTTTAAATACATTCTGCTGCTGTACTGTTTTTACGAAAATTTGGGGTGAAAACAGGGACATCTTTCACTGGGTTACAGGTATTGCTGGCAGACAAAACTGTCAAGTGTTCGATGAGCTGTCTGAAGTCACAATGATCCCTGGGGAACCACAATGACTGTCCCTGGTGTATTTGTGGAAGAAGCACCATCTGTGGCTTAGCTCTGCATAAATGATGACTTTCCCTGAGATCTCTCTTGATTTCATTTAAGTTTTTTTTCCTCTCATTTTTCTTTCATGACAGACCAATGGTTATGATGAAGACATGTATGGATCATCCCAGAGTAGAAAATCTAGCAGGGTTAGTAGAGAATTTCTAAAAAACCTGTCACTCAGGTTCATGGAATTAACAGGAAGCTTTTCCAGAAATTAACCGTCTCCTTTACTGAGGGCTTTTCCTAAAGCAAAATAGCAGATGCTCTTTTTTTGGTCCCTGCTTTGGAAGGCATTTCCCCCGGACTTCCATATTACAACTGGTGCAGTTCTCTAGGCATCTGCTCCTAGTCCTACCAAGTCCATAAAAAACAAAACAAAGAAGTGAACCACAAGATTCACCAATGGCAAGTCATGCCTGACCAAGCTAATTGCCTTCTATGATGAGATAGCTGGCTCTGTGGATATGGGGAAAGCGGTGGACGTGATATACCTTGACTTTAGCAGAGCTTTTGATTTGGTCTCCTACAGTATTCTTGCCAGCAAGTTAAAGAAGTATGGGCTGGATGAATAGACTATAAGGTGAATAGAAAGCTGGCTAGATCGTCAGGCTCAATGGGTAGCGCTCAATGGCTCAATGTCTAGTTGGCAGCCGGTATCAAGCAGAGTGCCCCGGGGTGAGTCCTGGAGCTGGTTTTGTTGAACATCTTCATTAATGATCTGGATGATGCGATGGATTGCACCCTCGGCAAGATCGCGGATAACACTAAGCTGGGGGGAGGGGTAGATGCGCGGGAGGATAGGGATAGGGTCCAGAGTGACCTAGACAAATTGGAGGATTGGGCCAAAAGAAATCTGAGGTTCAACAAGGACAAGTGCAGAGTCCTGCACTTAGGATGGAAGAATCCCATGTACTGCTACAGGCTGGGGACTAACTAGCTAAGTAGCACTTCTGCAGAAAAGGACCTGAGGATTACATTGGACAAGAAGCTGGATATGAGTCAACAGTGTACCCTTGTTGCCAAGAAGGCTAACGGCATATTGGGCTGCATTAGTAGAAGCATTGCCAGCAGATCAAGCGAAGTGATTATTCCCCTATATTCGGCCCTGGTGAGGCCACATCTGGGGTATTGCAGCTATTTTTGGGCCCCCACTACAGAAGGGATGTGGTCAAATTGGAGAGAGTCCAGCGGAGGGCAAAGAAAATGATTAGGGGGCTGGGGCACATGACTTATGAGGAGAGGCTGAGGGACTTTAGTCTGCAGAAGAGAAGAGTGAGGGGGGATTTGATAGCAGCCTTTAACTACCTGAAGGGGGGGTCCAAAGAGGATGGAGCTAGGCTGTTCTCAGTGGTGGCAGATAACAGAACAAGGAGCAGTGGTTGCAAGTTGCTGTGGGGGAGGTCTAGGTTGGATATTAGGGAAAACTATTTCACTAGGAGGGTGGTGAAGCACTGGAATGGGTTACCTAGGGAGGTGGTGGAATCTCCATCCTCAGAGGTTTTTAAGGCCCGGCTTGACTGGGATGATTTAATTGGGGTTGGTCCTGCTTAGAGCAGGGGGGTGGACTAGATAACATCCTGAGGTCTCTTCCAACCCTAATCTTCTATGATTTTACGATTCTAAGAGGCCGTGAGTGGGAAGGAAAAAGACTGGGCCTGAGAAAATTCAAGTAGGATTTGGGGGCCTGTAGCAGGGTGGCTACCCTGCTCCTGCTGGGAAGGGCTTAACACAGCCCTGGCAGAGAGCTGCAGCTCTAAAAACCCTGGCTGACTGGGGGAAGTGGCTGCAGCTGGGCCACGCCCCAGTCAGGCTTCAGCTGGCCTATATAAGAGGCTGGGAGCCAGGAGCTCAGTAGAGTCTCTCTCTGCCTTCAGAGGGAGAGAAGGGCCTGGCTGTAGGGAGCTAGACAGGGTACCTGTAGTGGAGCAGGGCTGGGGAAAGGCTGAGGAGCTGGAAAGCCCCAGGCTGAGGCCTAGTGTTAGGCCAGGAAGTACTAGGGGTTGCGGAGGGCAGCCCAGAGAGAGGCCAAGGCAGCAGGCCCAAACCCAACCTTGCCTGTGATGAGTAGGCTGATACTGCAGTCTGCCCCAGAGAGTGGGGCTAGCTGGTGACTGGCAGTAGCCTGATACTGAGGTGAGGTGGGGTTAGTGGGTGGGGGTTCCCCTGGGAGAGGAGACCTAGAGTGTGTGTGGGTATTGCCAGGGGGCAGCACCCCAAGCAAAGGGCACCGGGGTCCTGGGAGGGACACGGGAGCCGAGAAGGAGAGAACGAGTCGGATCACCGGCCTGCAGAGGGCACTCCAGAGGCTGGTGAGCTAATTCCCTGGATGACCAGTAGGAGGCACCGCAGGGGTGAGTCCGGCCCTCTTACAGGGCCAGAATATAGTTCTTTGGAAATTAATTGGGTTTAAAAAAAAAAAAAAAAAGTCAAGTTATGGCGAAAAATATTTTTGACAGTGGAAATCTAGCTTGGATTTGTGGCTCTGGTGCTCTTTCATGCATCCTTTATAGAGATTTGATTGCCATTGGAATGGGGGCATGAAATATCTAACAGAATCTGTACAATCAATTCACTTTTATAAGTGTAAACATTTTTAAAACCCCGAGCCTAATATAGAAAGATTAGTTCATTTGTTAAATTGTGAACACCTAAAAGGGATGTATTCTATTGATCTCTATCTGAACATGGTGTTTTTCGTAAATACAACCATAAGACAAGTTTTGCATACAAGCAAATGTCTGAACTTTCCATAGTTTTAAACTACATATCAAACAGTATTACTAATGTATTTGTAAATATTGTTTCACAAACATAGTGTGACAACTAAGATACGAGGTGTGATTCAATGTGATGGTGATAACCCTGTTAGATGGAGCAGAAACATAGCCATTAAAACAGCTGAGGAGAGAACTAAACACTCAATGTCAAAAGTTAGTGTATGCTTAACATCCCTTGGTTTGATTCTGTCAAAAATGAGGCTAATACTTAGATGATCCCAGCACGTTGCAGTCTTGTACCAGCCGAGAACAAGATGACTATAATGGTGGGGTCATGTCCAACGTGCAGAAGGTACACTTCTACGGATGGTTTACAGAGCTGAGGTTGAAGGAAGCATGAGGTCAGCCACAAAAGAGGTTGGAAGATGCAATTTTCAGAGATTTAAGAAGCCTAACCTCCCATACTGATTCTTCATGAAGGACGAAGTCTTGCAAGGAACCATTTGAGATGGAAGTCCATTCTGTGCATCACCACAGCTACATTATAGCCATGTGAATATGCTATTGTTTATTAAAAGTAGAAAAACTATGTTAAACAGTACGGCTGCACAATTAAGTCAGAAAAAATTAATTTAATCATTAATTAAGCCACTTTGTCCATGTATGGATCACTTGTGTTCAGTGGATTGCAGTTTTAGAACAAGTGCTCTAGACCAGGGGTCTCAAACATGTGGCCTGTGGAGTTATTTGGCAGCACTTGGCCTTTTTTTTTTTTTTTTTTTTCCCCCACCGGCAGTCTCTCTCTCCCCCCCTCCCCCCCCCCCATGTGTCCCGATATTTTCTTCCTCTCATCTGGTCACCGTAGAAATGAGTAAGTGCAGTAGACTTCATGTAGCTACACCCATTATATGCCTAAGGAGGCATACAGTGATCAGAACTTAAGACAACGAGCTATGTGGAGATATGCAGCAAGTCTCAATGGAAAAAACATAAAATTGAAGATATACTGTAGTTGCGATAAATTGTAGCTGTGTACATTATGCCTGCCTTAAATTTGCAGTAATTAACTGAAATTGCAACAAAAAGACAACATGAACAAGGATATTTTTTGTTGTCTACATAGTTTAAGAAGTTTAAGTATTGCCAATCTTGCTGAACTGTTTGACAAAAGGAAACATTGTACAGTCTTTTCAGAGGACTTGTTGCTCTTTTGACTTGTGCCAGCATCTCTGATAAATGATGTTCTTGTTCTTTAATGACATACTCTAGAGCTCCAACTACAGCGGGGAGAGCAGAAAATCTACAAAGAAGTCATCCAGGGAGGAGAAGTCGGTTGGTTTCTATTTAAATATTTAAATGATTTCTGTGGAAACTGCAGGGTTTGTAGCATGGAGTTTTTTATGTAGCGCATGATTACAATCCCGTTATTCACTCCTTGATGTCTTCATTACTAACAGTAATTCAGTTTAATCACTATCTGAAGGGAGAGTAAGGTTTAGGGGAACAGTAACATAGTTGAGCTGTCTTTATAGAGCATAACAAACTCCATCTCCAACATTACTCCATCTGTCTTGCTAGCATTCAGCTAATGTAATATGTACGCCAATATTGCAACTATATTTCTAAAATCACATTTTTAATTGCAACATGTAATATGTGGTATAGAGTGTAGTGATATTTAATTTCATACCTTGAGATTACATCAGTGCATCACAAAACGGTGAACCATTTAAACATGGACCATAGCTATTGTGATATCACTAGATGTGCTGATTTTGAAATCTCAATGGGTATGAAAGTAATTTGTTTCCCAGCTATAACTAAGCTCAGCGGAGAACTCCCAAACCCTGTCTCATGAAAACCTTTTTAGCTATCTTATCAGAAGAATTGTAGTTAAATTGGGAAGAGATGGATTTAAGCTTTTTCTATAGGATAAAGATTTATCCAACGATACAAACATCTCCATATCTAGTGATTTATCCATCGAGCTGCCTATATTCTCCAATGTCAGAGGTCTAAACAATATTGAAAATAAAGCATATGTCTTCATGTCACACTACCTCTGACATTGAACAAGTCACATAACTTCAACTCCCTCCTTTGTAAAATGGGAGTAATACTTACCTATCTCATAGTGACAGTGTGAGGATTAGTGAAGGTTTGCGAGGAAGCTTTAAAGATGGATATCACTGAAAAGTGATTATTACTGAGAATAGAGCGTCATGTATCTTGACTGAAGTATCATGAGGAGGAAGGGGGTTGTAACACAAGACCTTTGGGGTAGGGAAGAGAAGAAAGAGGAATGGTTTTCTAGGAACAAACATCCTCTCTTTTGATCATACCTGGGTCTCATTTTTGAGACTTGCATTACAGAAAGGCTTTGAAGGGGTCACTACAAATTCACTCTTTACTATGAGACTAGTTGCAGTGGTTTTGTATGCATACAGAACTGTCATCTTAAGTAAACAGCCTGTTGGGTAAGCAACTGTATTGTCACCCTTGTTTGTAAGTGGCCTACGGAACTCTGGTGAATTATGGAGGTTGCATCTATTCCTCTGTGCAGGATTTTTACCACCTTTCCCCTTTTGGATTGCTCCTGGCAACTGGTTGTAACTTCACACACAGTTAGTCATATTGTGTGGAAACAAGAAGAAAGATCTGCAAGAAGTCTTCGTAGTGACTGCACTTGCTTGGATCCATTAGCTTCTTCATAAGATGTACCTGTATCTCCCTTAGAACCATACAGATTTACATCCTACCCGTATGTTTAAAACAGAGAACAGGTTTTAATTTGCGAATGTGTTGTTTGTGCATGCAAAGCACCAAGCCGTTTAATTCTTAACATGACTTAACCATAATATTGTATGTTATTGTATGCTACAGTACAAGTATATAATACATCTCATTTTTCCTAAAGCTTTTGGGAAACTAATAGTCCTATTAAGTGTTGTAAACTGCCTTTCCACTACTTGAAGGCCTGGACCTGGCATGCCTTATTTGCCTGCTCTATCCCCAGATATTTATAAAAGACAACACAGACTGCTGGATGTAAACCCTTGTGCTCTACCAGAGGGTCACCCCACCTCAAAAGCTGCCTAAAAGATATAAAACAACATTTGAGTGTTTGGAGTGAGTCTCACTTCATCTCTTGCAAGTCTTTACTAGAGTTTCCTACAGCTTCTGTCAGTATCACAGAGATCCTTCATCCATAGCCTACTTTAAAGTTGGCTGTTGGTATTTTTCCCCGTGTCTGTCTAGAAGTTACATTAAAATCTCCCCATCTAACTAGTTGGGCCAGCCAGATGCAGAACTAAACAGATGCAAGCTAGCTACTGGAATTGAAGCTGCTGGAATGACACAAACGGAAGATACTTCATTTGAGTGGCCTAGGCCTGCACCATTTTTTTTTTTTTTTTGTGCTTCTCATTGTCGCACCTGATCTGACAGTGGGTTGTTCCCGCTTCTGTTAGCTATGGCATATCAGGAAAAAGGCTTGGATGCTCCACAGACCACTCAGGTGGTCTTCTGACACCCTTTATTTTTTTGCTTTATATTGTAGAGCACCCAGCCTTCCAAATAACTCTTTGGGGTTAGAGTTTGGCAGGATTTTACTTCCTAGTTTTACTAGGTTTCTTGTTTAACTGAGTGGGAACAGGTCTTTTGTTAAATCTGGTTTGTTGCAGCCTATCTTGGTTCTCTATTCTACATTCTGCGGCTGTCAGGGTCTCTCCTGTTCTCAGCAGGGAAGGTTGGAGGTGCTGATAATCAGCCTAAATCCAGAAAAAGCAAATAATTTTGTCTTTATAAAAACTCACCTTCATCTTAATAAGAATTCCAAGCTGAAGAATGCAATCCCTTCTCTTCTCTCCTTGATCTCCCCCATTCCCCTTTGACTCCCAAGTCTGAAGCTATGGAAAAATAATTCTAGGAAAAGCTGTTGGTGGCAGATTTCGATCAGTGACGCACAAAATAGTGTAGCTTGTTTGTTACTGAAATTTGTTCTAAAAATCTGAAATACGATCTATTTATGATAGCTAAATGAGAGGTGCCTCTGCTGTTTTGTATACATTGGTAATTCCTCTGCACAAGGACAAGACAAGGTGATAAATGGTATTCATAGATTTTTGGCTAGGCTTCAGAGCTTTTAAGCATTAAACTGGAGGATATAGTGGATGAGAGTAATATGTTCTTTCATGTGAGGTCAAATTTTCAAGTGTCTAAGTGCTTACGTGCCTGAGGGCTTGTCTATACTTAAAATGCCACAGCTGCACCGCTGTAGTGCTTCAGCGTAGACGCTACCTATGCCAATGGGAGGGGGTGCCTATTGGTGTAGGTACTTCACCTCTGTGAGAGATGGTAGCTAGGTCAATTGAAAGATTTTTCTGTCCACCGAGTGTGGTCTACGCTGGGGGTTAGGTCAGCTTAACTCCCGGGACCGAAGCCAAAGGCCAACCCCGCTGCCCGGGTCTGAAGCCGAAAGCTGAGGGCTTCAGCCCTGGGTGGTAGGGCTCAGGTTACAGCCCTCCTGCCCCCCACCCCCTGGCCCAAGACTAAAGCCTTTCAGGGTTGGTCCCCCGCCCAGGGCAGCAGGGCTTGGGCGGGCTCAGGCTTCGTTCCCCACTCCTGGGGTCGTGTAGTAATTTTTGTTGTCAGAAGAGGGTCTCGGTGCAATGAAGTTTGAGAATCACTGTCCTAATTTAAAAGAATTAATACGGAATTTGACAATTCTTTCACATTAAGAGTTCTCGGGTTTTTCTTCCTGTTGAAACAGGGTTCCTACTACTGTGACCTTGGTTTTCGCAACAGTGGCTTTACTTCCAAATCCCAACCTTCTTCCCAAAATGGAAATAGGGTCTGTCGCTGTCTGTTTCCCTCTAACCTTGACTTTTTTTGTTTTGAGTTCACCTGGACAATACAACCTCCTGTATTCACACAAATAATGATAGGACCTTGGAGCGAAGTAATGACTCTTGTCGATCTGGTTGCCAGGAGTGTCTAGGTCTTGTGTTTTATTACAATTTTTCTTTGTACATTTTTCAATTTACGTCTGGAATGGGAAACAGAGATCTGTTTAAGACAGGTCATGATGTTGATCTGTGCCTCTCCTTTTCCTGCAATTGTTTTATTTTGCTTTTGACAGTTGTCATAAATTTTGTCTTGGAAAAGACTGCAAAATCCCCATTAAATATTAGTAGTTTATCTTAGCTGAGACCACTTCTCTGCTCACCTTGCCAGTCTATTTCCTGTTGGCACATGTGAGATAAAGCTGCAACCCTCCCCCATCCCACTCTGTGTAATTTACAAGGCAAATGATTCCTGTACTAGTGCAAGAAAATCACTAAGCATAAAGCCTTAAAATCCTCTTGGAGGTTGAATTGTCCTCTCTGCATGCACGCAAAGTACAGTGTGTCTGGCAGGTTGAGGGTGCTGTTAATGTATATACAGCACCGTATTGTGCTTTGTGTAGTTTTGCTGTATGTGTACTCTGAACTTAACTCTCACCTCCTTGGGAATGTGTATTACTAACAGTAATGTCTTTTGTGAATGCAGCCCCTGTTTCTTTTATTTTATGGTATCCAGTCTTATAATGTATGCAAAATTGTCCATCCGGAGTCTGAATAATTAGATTTTGTCGCTTTCTGTTCAATAATAAAATAGGTCACAGACGGTTCAAAAGTGTCTTGAGTATTTTAAAAATCTACCCTCATAATTTTCCTGTCTCTGTAGGTATTGTACCAAAGTTACTTATGTTTTTGAATTGTTGGCTTTGACTGAAACCAGAATGGTCATAAACCCTTCTTCTGACTGCTGTACATATAGGCAAGGCTAAGATTTTGATGGATATTTTTAGTAAAAGTCAGGGACAGGTCATGGGCAATAAAGAAAAATTCACGGAAGCCTGTGACCTGTCCCTGACTTTTACTAAAAATATCTCTGACAAAATGGGGAGCCTCTCGGTAGCTGTGGGGGCCGGCTGGGAGCTCCGGGGGCCCACACCACCCATGGGGGCTCAAAGTTCCAGGGTCCCCCTTTCCCCTCGGGTTGGAGCTGTGGGGTCCCACCCGATGGTTGGGGGCAGTGGGGTCCCCCTTGACGCCTGAGATGGCCGGGAGCTGCGGGGCCCTGCCGCCTCAGCAGGTGGGGGTACCCTGCATTTCCTGGCCCCTGCTGGCGGCAGCGGGACCCTGCAGCTCCCAGCTGCCTGCGGGCTGAAGTCATGTTTTGGAAGGCACGGACTCTGTGACTTTGGTGACCTCCATGACAAAATCCTAGCCTTACATAGAGGTCTTTCTCTTAGACAGTAGGAGAGGATTAGTGTCTAAAATAAGTTATTTGGTTTTGCTTCTGCACTCTCTGATATCCTCCCTTCCTGTAGGAAACATGCATATGTCTACTTTATACTTAGTCTTTGTTTGGACTTGAACTTTCAGGTTTTTAAGCACAGATGGTTAATACACTTTTGTAACACTGTGTACAATATCTGTACACTCCGCTTCCTTGCATTATAGCATACCAATTTTAATAGCATGATTAGGTCTGACCAGGATGATTAATCCCAATATGAACACTTTTTGCTGTTATCCATTGTTATATAAAAAAGGTTTGTGCTTGTCTTCCCCAGCCCTCCTTGCTGTACAGTGATGTTCTGCCTGCCAGAAGTTACAGGGTTTGTTGTGCTTTGTCATTTTAACCGCAAATGCAGAAGCTGTGCACTCACCCATGCACATGTTGTCTTTTGCCTTTGCAGTTTGTCGAGACCATCTTGTTGGTCCAATTTATTTATATTGTACTATATTGTCATTTTAGTATATGATCCTTTTGAATGGAATGCACATAGGCCCATGGTGCATCTGTCAACTCTGTTTGCTGGTCCTACATTTTACTCCCATTGGAATTCTGCAACAGTTGCTTATGGATCCGTAACACTTCTGCAGATTTCTAATTGGAGTAAGACATTTCTGTCTGCATTTTGGTGTATGATGTAGGACACTGAAATATGGACTAGAAAGAGGCAACATCAATCCTGACCTATACAAAGTGGCAAAAATGTGTCTTGTTTGAAAACAAAATATACCGTGTAATGTTTCTTGCAGAATACATTCCCACTGTTCTCCTGTGTTAGCTGCACACTCAGTTTAACTTCATTCTCAAGTCTTTACAGTGGTGATAGGCAACCCTACCCTGCATTTTCGGAGCCACATAACTAAGCCAGACATTGGTGTTCTAAAATGGAACCACATGGTAGCGGTTTAGAACATGCTTCCCCACCAACAGCTTCCTATTAATTCAATAACTAATCTCTCTTTTTCAATTAAATTTACCAGGAATCCACTTTTCTCTTTTCCTTACACTGTCCCAACCCAGAAATATTTGGTTTAGCACCACTAAAATTATAAGAATTGATGTTGTCACTTTATAGCAGGTAATTTTAAGTGTTAAAGTTGATAGTTCGAAAAAGAACTGTTAAGAATGCATGAATGTGTGAAGTTTCTGATGACTTTTTGATCTCTCATTTTAATTCTGCACGTGTTCTGTAGTGTTTCACAGCTCACTGGAGCTAAGAATTGGCGGATTCATTCTTCACTTGCATGCCATACGGGGTTTTACAGGAAATGCCCCTGTTGTTTCTGCACCTTTGTTCATTCTCTCTTTCCCCCCCCCCCCCCCACGTTTCTTCCGCACCTTGCTATCTTGTAATGCTCCAGATTAGAAACAAAACCAAAGTCTACCAGTTTTGTGCTGACTCTGTTTTTTAATTGTAGGCGTCTCTGTATGATGAGAGCATTTACAGTGGGAATCGTCGATATAGTGCCTCTAGTTCTCGTGCTGTAAGATGTTTTCTGCATTTTTCTGCTGGGCCTGTCTTCAGTGTTTTCTCCTATGATAACCTGTTTTACTAGAGCGTAGTTTTATCTGTATCAATGGGCAGTATAAGATTACTGGCCAGATAGCTGCTGATGGAGAATTATGTAAACAAGACTGGGAGCATCACCTCTACAAAGTTCCCTCCGTTTAGATTCACTGGAGACAAATACTAAGTGTACTACCTGCAATTGTCATACTAAACTGTGCAGGGGTGTCACCTATTAGTTTCAGTATGACACAGTATAAGGGGTTCCCCTTTCTGGTGAAAGGAATCTTAGCTCTGCCTTTGAATTCATTTGCTGTTAAGAACATTCAAAGCATCAGCTGGAAAACCACATTTATGTAAGATCCCCCTTCTTCCCTGGGGCTCCATTTCACTTTTAAATAAACTGACTTCAGCTAGCTTAAAAATTCAGTACCCCCATGATACTATGTTTCCACTTAGAGTATGTGCAGACTTGTGACTTAGTCATGGTTTGGGGTTCATTCTCTTGTAACATGGTATTTAACACCAGGTGACTTAGGAGTTTGATAGTCTCTAATACTTGCTAGGGTGAGACTGGAGAGCTCAAGGGATCATTTATGGGAGAGGCTTCTACCCATTTAAAATGACAATTTATTAGCATTTAATGGTTGTTCACTGGCTTATTTAAATGAGTTAGGGGATGGGTAGGGTGTCGCCCATTAACTAGTGGACAGGTTTCAAATATCAGCATTACTTAATGTCAATCGCAAAACACAAGCTAAAGATAAAGACACCCCTTCTCCTCTCAGACTGCGTCCCCATGTCAGGTTTGGAGCCATTTTGGTGCAGCAGTGTGAGGAAACTTATACTGCAATTGTGCCTGCTCTGAAAATATAAATAGAGACCTTCATTGTTCAGTGCTTCCCTTGTGAAAGTCTTAAACCTTCTGCATTATTTTGCACCACTAATTAATGAAAAATAGATATTCTAATGCTCTCTTATGCATTCGAAGTGTTGTCCTGTTCTTAACTTAGAAAAATAAATTGAAATCGTCTCTGTAATTCTAACAAAGCTGATATTTTCACTTTATCCTCTACCAGTACATGACATTCTGTTGCAATCAAAAGATGACTTCCTAATAGAACTGTACATTTTATCAATATTATTCTGCCCTTCAAATTAATTTGCTTCTTGTTTTCATTTTGCTCTGTTGCAACATCCATTGATGGTAGGTTCCAGCAGCCTGTAATCCAATGGATTTGCCATCTGGACAATGCAGTCATGTTTGGTGGGTGGAGGTGTGTGTCATTTAGACAAATATCTCAAAGGATCATATCCTGCAGTCCTAATTTGGGCAAAATGCTCATTTACTGTGGGTTCTGAGCCTGAGAGCTATTTCTCCATCTTGTTGAGACATTGAGCATCGCGTTTTGAATGGAGAATGTTTAGGCTTGGAAGGATTAGATTTTTATCAGTAAATGTCAGTAAACTCAATTTCACCCACCACACAGGTGCAAAAATATTTCCATTGATGATTGAAATTTACAGATATACAAAATAAACTCTAGTAAGTTCTCATGCAGCATTTTTCTTATTTTGTCTATTTTGACCCATGGTATTGACAATTTGTGTTTTAGTGGTTATAAAGCTTTAACTTTTTATATCTCAATGTCTACAGTCATTAAATAATTGTCTGGACCCCCAAAATTTCCCTCAACTGTGAACATTTAAATAGATAAAAATAAACATTGATGATACCCATGGAAATGTTTAAAAAAAAAAAAAAATTCTGCCAAGCCTAAGGATGTTGTACAAAGACACTAATGTCCATAATATCATTCTCTTCTCCTCTCTACTGTGCCACAGATTCTGCATGCTGGTGAAGAATGCAATCTCTCCAGTTCTAGTGTAGTACGGTGCTTTGTAATCACAAGGCAGTTGAAATATGAGGCCTTTGCCTCCAGATAGAGGTGAAAGTAAGCCAGTACGGTCCGGTATGGCGTACCGGCAAGAACGGGTACACAGCTGACCGTTCTGGCAGGGGACAGCTTCCCCAGGCCAGCCATTTAAAAAGGGCCGTGGCTCCGGGCAGCAGCCAGAGCCCCGGGGTGGCGGCGGCGGTGGCCGGGAGGCCCGGGGCTCTGGCAGCAGCCGCAGTTACCGCTACCATGGGCTCCACTGGTGATTTAAAGGGCCCGGGGCTCATAGCCGCTGCTGCCGGAGTCCTTTAAATCACTGCCAGATTTAAATAGCTATTTAAAGGCCCCGGGGATTTAAAGCCCCCACCCCTTCTGGTTGAGGCCCCACCCCCTGCTCAGGACCCTGGCCCTGCATACCGGTAAGTCCTTTAAGTTATTTTCACCCCTGCCTCCAGAGGAATATCTTGATTACAGCTTTGCACTGACACAGTTATGCTCGTGGCCGTGAAGTTTATGAGCAAAGCTATATCTGGAAGAGACATTTGGGCAATTGTTGCCAAGAAGCATTTTCTGAAGGATGTTGGAGTCCCCTTCCTCATTAGCCAAAGACACTGAGAGAATGTGTAGGACAAAGTGGTATGTAGTTCTTCTTTCCTTGCTCACCCCCAAATTACTGACCAGAGGGCACTTAACTCAGCAATCCATCTTTTTCTTTTGCTAATGACATTTTACAAATTGCTTTCCCACAAGATCCTTAAATATAGAGAGCAGCTTTATCCCTGGTTATAAATGCTAAAGCAAGGAGAGGAACAAATGGGAACGAGGTAGCTGAGAAACAATAGTTCACTATTAGACTGGTATGAGCAGTTACATTTCCCCCATAATATATTTCAAGAATAATTTCTTACATTTTTATTTTACTTAATGTATATTTTTAATAGCAGTGATGGAGCAAGACTCACGTAACAGGTTTCTTAAGGGAATGGAATCCTTAGGTATTTGCTCTGACTTTTCTGAGACAAAGTTCAGTAGTCAACACGCATGAAGTTTTGTCACTATCTGCAGAATATCAAGAAAAGCAGGGTTTCAGGGTGCTCCTATCTCCTTTTTCCATAGCTTGTTGGTTGTTATCTGCTGCCAGTGTACTGTCTTGAAGTCACAATTGTTAAGCTTATGGCTCGGTTGCAGAAAGGACCAGTTCTGTCCCAATCTTGAAAGTTTTTTTTCCTACATAAGCTTCAAGTCTCATCTTGTTTTAAAAAACAAAGCAAAAACCACACACAACCTCCCCCAAAAACCAAACATCCAGCCAAGGGGAAAAAAAGAACACCTCCCACTAGAAATTGCATTGCTACCCACCTGTAAAACAAAGTAGGTAAGTTTCCACTGGCCTGTTCACCTTGAGGATACTCAATCTTGTCAGTTCTCTCAGTAGCTGAGGAGTTGAGGATGGCTTCTCTACTGGCCCAATTGAGTTACGGAAGTTAGTATATTTTAGTGTTGTCTGTCTTCAGAAATTATTTTAATGGAAAGAAACTACTTTAGCATCAAGGTCATTCCTCTTCAGATTCCAATAGTTGTTTAGAAGGTCAAATTTAAAGCTTAAATTGTCAGCTTGCTGGAGGATTCTCAGCGATTTGAAGTCTTTAAATCATGATTTGGGGACTTCAACAGCTGAGTCAAGGGAAAGAATTCTTCCAGGAGTGGGTGGGTCAGCTTTTGTGGCTTGCATCATGCGGGAGGTCAGACTAGATGATCATAATGGTCCCTTCTGATCTATGAGTCTATGAGCACTTTATTCCAAAAATAGTCTTATTTACAAAATAACCACCAATATTATTACAAAATCATACTGTCTCTCTCACATCACTGTTAATACTATTCAGAAATCTGCATCTCGGATGTGTCAAAGTTAGACTCAGGACTCATAGTTTGTCAGACCACTCTGTTTTATTAGCACAGCACTCTGCTAATACATTCAGATAATGTGAGCCCCCATGCAAGATTCAAACAGTCTTATTTATACAGATAAAAGGGTGCGAACTAAACAAAGGGACAGAGAGAGCAAAATTGTAAAATTTGCATAGGGCACAATATGCATATCCTGCTTCCTTATTAACTCTTATCGATCTAAGGTTAATGCTTCACCAATTGCCCTTAAGTGGCAAGTTAAGCAGTTAATGTCTGCTTTCCTGCCCCCCTGGCTTGCAGCATTTCTCATTTCTACTTAAAGGTACATACAGCATTCTTTAATTCATTCTATTTCTTTAATATAATTCATTTCACTTTCAGAGATGACATCTTTGATTATAGGAATTCATTGACAAGGCAGTCAACAAAAAGTCAGTCTTGTCTCCAACAGCATTTGAAATGCAATGAGTCATAAGGCTTTTTGATCATTGAAGGACGCAATAAACAGGGGCATGCTCTGTGTATTTCAGTTCCTGCTTTTTTAACCATCAAAATTGCATTTCTGAAAAATTACCTTCACAGTTGTCTTTGAGGCAGTAGTGACAGAAACAGTGTCGCAGGAAATGAGCCAAAAAAACAAGTGCTCTTTATGCTCAAGTGTGTTATAAATATGCTGAAATCTTCTTTATATACACCTGACAATTCATGTGTGTAAAAATACTGTACAGTGCAATAGGGTGTCTGATTGCTGCTGTGGAAGTATGTATCAAATGTGTGTGGGGGGAAATAATTCAGAAATTCAAATCCAAAAGATTTCAATTCTGATTTTCTAATGGGTAAAACTCCTTCTTTATTTTATACTGTTGCATTCTCCACTTTCACCAGATTCCATCCTGTCAATGTGGTGACTAACACGATAATGTCTCTGACTATTTTCGCCTAAACCTGTCAGCCACAAGTCAACACTGTCAATTATATCTTGCTCTGTAGAAAACTGCTCTTAGGAAAGACTAGAATCCCTACGTCAGCAGGAGATGGAGGCCGAAGGGGTGATGCTCTCAGTCTATAGGAGGGTACAGTTCTTACCGTAGTATCTGCATCCAATCAAGAAGAAACACTTATTAACCACGGCGGTTTCTTGCTTTGGGTATTGAGCAAGTGTTCATTTTGTAACTGCACAGTATTGCAGAAGAGGATGAGGGGCTTGTGGCACTTTGGGGTTTCACCCTGACCAAAAAGGGGTTCTCTTGCCATATGCCCTGTAACCTTGGGGACCTTCAGGCTGTGCAGCTTTGGCTGAAAGCCCTGACACCAGCAGTATACTCACAGCACAGTGGTCTTGCCCTGCGCTTCCACCAGCCCAGTTACTCCTTGCAGGGCATCCCCAACAACCCTTCTGGTCCCGAGGTGCCCCAAAACATTCTCACTTGCAGCATCCAGTCCTCGTACTAGACACTCACAGAGATGCCTCCAAAAAGCCAGTACAAACAACTTGTTAGCCCTCTGTGATTGAGCAGTAAGAGGGACTTGGTTTTGGGGAGACTAGTGTCTGGAAGGTTATTGGAGTCATCCTGCAAGGAATAAGTGGGCTGGTCAGTGCTCAGGGTGAGACCCTTGTGCTGTGGGCATACTGCTGGTGTCAGGGCTCTCAAGCAAAGGCACCCAAGGTTACAGGGCAGGGGCTGACAGAACCCCTTACTAGTCTGGGTGAACCCCCAAAGCATCACAGGACTGAACAGAGCTAGGAGGTAAGATCTGCTAATGAAGGAATGGGATGGAATCACTCCATACATACAGAAATTGAAGGAATGTCTGATATCTTAAACTTTCAAATAAAATATTAAGTACAAATATCTCTCTGCTCCACGTGGTGTCAGAGTTAAACCAAAACCTTTTTACTCAGGCCATTTGCTGTACCAATTGCTTATGCTGACCTTTTTGTCTAAAGTAGGTGTCTGCTCTTCAACTTCAACCTCCTCTTTCTTCTTTCACAGCTGCATGTACCCCTTTTTTAACTAAGCTGAAATGGCAGTGTTCTGACTCTTCTATTGCTCTGATTGCTCCAGTGCTAATCCTGTTCTTATCTCTGCTTACTGTGTTCTTGGGGTATTTGCGGGCAGCCGTCGGAGTATAGCTGCTACCTTGGCTCCGGATCTCGGGCATCTTCTAGAGCCAGCTCTGCTCGGGCAAGTCCAGTGGTGAGCACATATCTTTTCTCTTTTTCTCTTCCTCTGTTTCAACTGCTTCATTCCTGTGTTTCCCAAGGCTTCTTTATACTTGTGCAGAAAGAGTGGTGCACCACTGCGTGGTGTCAGACAACTAGTCAACTGCAAGTTTAATTAAATCTATAATACAATATTGATCATAACTAAGGATCAGTGAGCAGGATCAGAAAATACAAAGGAACAGTGTGAACTGTAGCTAAATCCTCTAACCAAATAAATATTAAGTTTTGGAGAAGCATCCCCAGACACAACCATACCCAATCTAAGAGGTGCTCTTCCATCAGTTAGCCATCCCCACATGCACACATTCCTTTCCCAATGTCCTGCAAATTCTATGATGACGGTCTTGCCGAGCAGGTTCCATCTTCACATCTTGCAGTTTTCAGGTTTTCTTCAGGGTCAGAGATGCACAGTACGCTCTGACAGGCCTCGGAGCCGGTGAAGCTCCAGATAGCACAGAACTCAAAACGGCAACAGCCTGAGCTCAGCAGAGTTTACTAGACTTGGAGACTGCAACAATTATGTCAACAGGATAATGGTACTTGTTAGTTACCGAAGGTCTGGCTCAAAATTTACCCTGCCTCCACTAGCAGGGTAATAAATACCTGGCTGCTGCCACAGCCCTGTAGTTTAATGGAATAAATAAATAGTATAATAATTTTGTAACTTAATCAAACTTCTTTCAGTTTAACTACCTGAAACATAACTTCCCTCCCTCTCCTGCATCTGTTAGACTTTTTTCTGACCTGCTCGTGGTGCATTTTTTCCCCGGTGGTGGTTTCAGTCTTCCCTATTTCCTCCTTTTCTCTCCTACCTCCTTGTAGATCTATCTTTCCCTGTGTTGTTCTCTACCTCTTTCCAAATATTTGGCTCTTTCTTCCCCCAAGATCTTTTAATACCATATTTTTTTAACTTGTCCAATCTGTCTCCCACCCCTTTTCTGCCCACCTAATCTTTTGTATGTTCCCAGACACCCAAGAGCCGGAAGATTAGCCCTACTAGCAAAGACTGCTATTAAAGATGAGGGGGAGGGAATGCACTGTACAATAGCAATTCCCCTTGTACAGTATGGACTCCACTCTTGCTTGGAATAGAGGATGCTGGGATTACTGCCAAAGTGCTGTCCTTGAACCTTGCTTGGTGAGTCCATAATTCTTATTAGCAGTCCGGCCAGTAAATGTCATTTTACTAGACAAATATCCTACAGAGGCTTTGGCCCTTACTTGAAGAGACATTTAATTATTTCAGGTTTCAGAGTAGCAGCCGTGTTAGTCTGTATCCGCAAAAAGAACAGGAGTACTTGTGGC
>NC_048308.1:67430086-67481185 GCF_013100865.1 Trachemys scripta elegans | reverse complement strand
TAACATCTGATAGCTGTGTTGTGGTTTAAATGAGATGAGTTGATGATTTGAGTCCAGTTGCTACCGAACAGCTGAGTATGTTGCAAAAGCTGTTGCTGCAGTTGGCACTTAGTGGTTGTGACGGTGTACCCCATAAGGCTTTATGGAAATATGCTTATGAATAACCTTTACATAGGTATGTTACGTGGCATATGTAGCATAAAACATATTCCAGTTAGGTCATATATATATTCATAAGCATATTTCCATAAAGCCTTATGGGGTGCACCGTCACAGTGTTGTCTGCAGAAAGGCTAGGCATTGAACACCATTTAATTCCTAGAAATGTTGCCACGGGGTTAAGCTTGAGGCATGTTGGTAGAGCATTTTGAGCAAGCCTGTGCTGTATACGTTATGTGGATAAAGATAGAACTTCAGTTTCCAGAGACATCAATCTAGCGTCTTCCTTGCAACTAACCAAACAAAAAAATCGTCCACAGGCAGAGAATACGAGGGACCCCAGACACCAGTGCCTGAGGTCCCCACAATGTTAGGGAAATACACTCAGATAATTCTGGCAAGTGACCCACACCCACATGCTGCATAGTGAACTAGATTATAGCAAAATTCAGTTTATAGTGGAGTAAGTCTTGACTTTTTCCAGTGAATTTCAAAGGGCTATGAGTCTGCTTGACTGAAGCATCACTTCCCTTTTACTAAAGTTTAACACCAGTGTAATTATGCTAATTCCTTTAGAATCAATCATTATTATCTGGCAGATACATTCTGCAGCATTTCCCCATAGGGAGCAAAGATGTGGGCTTTTAGGAGGAGTAGGAAGATGACATGAATGAACACCCACTTCTAGTAGACATCCCCAGTCATAATAAACTCCACCCTGAGTGTATGCTTCTCCTAGGTGAGGAGCTGAAACTTGAATGTTGTTTTAGGCCTTCCCTTGGGAGATAATTTTAGAAAATACTTACACCTCCTGTTTCTTTTTGTGAAATACCCAGATAACAGGATAAGTTTGGGGCTTGTTAATTTTGATTATTCCTTTTGAAAATAAAACAAAATCTGGTACCAGTTAATTCTTGTAAAGGTCACCAGTGAATGTGGTTCCCAGTTTGGAAGCCTGTGTATTGATGAGATATAGATATGAGAGTGAGTGATATGAATAACCAGTAAGAATACTATGAGGGTCTACTTTATATGCTACAGTACCATTGTGGGAACCGATAATCACAGATGTCTCTGACCTATCAGAGGCAGACATCAAGACTGCACTGCTGAAGATGGCACCTGGAAAAGCAGCAGGTCCAGACGAAGTCATGGTGGAATTTATCAAAGCGTTGAGAGAGTTTCGTGTATGCTGGCTCAAGTGAGTCCTGTGTGCAGTTTGGAAAGCGAAGACACTCCCAAGAGAATGGAAAAAGTCCATATTGGTACCAATATACAAACGAAATGGTGACATATACATTCAAAGTAATAAGGAATTACGTTGCTGTCCCATTGTATGAAGATGTTAGAACCATAGTTGCGTTTGTCCAACGGTGGAGCCCATTTTAGGAAAGGAGCAGTTTGCTCTTAGAAAAAGAAGAGGGACAACAGAATGATGTCATCAGGAGTGAAACCAAGGTCTTCGATATCAAATAGAAGCAGTAAGAGAAGAGGCTGAAATTGTCTGGGTGTATACAAAGAATGGATGAAGGGGATCTTGTTAGGGAGATGCTTGAGATTAAAGTACATGGGCGAAGAACAAGAGGATGGCCAAGAAAATGGTGGATGGACTGTGTATGGTAGGATACAAAGCAAGCATTGGACCAGCAAGCCTGGAAAAGACTGATGTGGTGATGCAACCCCAGCTACATGGGAAAAGGAGAAGGTCGGGATGGGGGTATAATGAAGCAGTCCCACTTTGCACCAATAGATGTCTGAACTCAAAACTTCAGGGGCTTCCTCCCAGGAGAAAGAGACAGATCCTTTGTAGGTATAAATTGGGAGGGGTTTGAATTAGTTCAATGATGCAGAAAATGAAGTGGAATTCCACAGAAACAGCTGACTTCAGGTCTGATAGTGTGAACAAGTTTAAGTGTACTCAAGTCAAGTGAGCCAATATACTGCACAATAAATGAGCCAAATTTGAAGTGTCAGTGAGAAGACGGCTGGTACATAAACCACTGTGCCACTCAATCTGCTGTTCTTAAATATGCAATCTAAGGATGTTTCAAAGTGAGCTGGAGTTTGAGGAACAGTCTATATTGTCCTTTACATGGCTTTCTGACATCCTGCATGTACCCTAGATTAAGTTAAGCAAAGGTTTTCCCAAAATATAGTTAGCAGCAGCTTGATTTCAGGAAAATTGTTCAGTCTTATTTGTTACACACAATGGCTTCCATCCCAGAAGGATGCCAAAGCAGTTGAGAAATAACAGTAAACCATTCTATGTTTACTGTTATTGAAAAGCAACAGAGTATGAGTGAAGGTGTATAGCACATGAGACAGCAGTGCCTAGAAGGTAAACTTTCGATGGACACGACCCCACTTTATTTTACAGAAGGGATCAGTGGAGCTTCATGTCCACACAAGACTTTGATGTTTAAGATCCCTTACTTAAGAGGTTCCACTCACTAAAGTCCATAGAATTCAGCTGATGTAACTATGATATGGCATTTTTCTGTAAAGGTGCTCTGTTTGTTGTTAGCTTGCCATAGGGGTTACTTATTAACATGTAAACCTGACTTTGAAAGACTTTCTTTCATTAGATAGTGTTAGTCTTCAGGAGTTTGTTTTTTGGTTCTTGTATTTGGCTCAAACAGTAGTAGAGTTGTCCTGGTATGAAGTTTGGTAACATTGTACGAAACTCTGTACAGAAAATTTTCCCATAAATAACTATGTATTTGACTCAGGGTGATTGACTTTCTGACATATGTATCAACATGAAACAGGACTAAATGTAGGCTTGTATGATCTCAGCCCAATAATGATTATTTTAAAATTGTACTATTAAAAATAAAAACATTTTTAGTTTGACAATGTATTACTGAAAAATCCAGTCTTTCAGGGGTTTTTTTGTTTTTTATCTTGAGTTACTGAGAAATGGATCTCTGGGGAAAAAGATCTTTGGAGGTAATATCCTAATGCTTTCAAAACAAACCTTGCATCATAAAGTTCAGGGTACAGATGCCCCCCAGGTTACACAAACCCGACTTATGCAAATCCGCACTTACGGGAAAAGTTCCGTAATCTAGAAATAGTTGGGTTTTTGTTTGTTTTGCATAATTGTCGGGTATACGTTTCCATCTTATGCAAAATTCGAGTTACGCAAGGTGTTCTGGAACGGAACGCTTGCGTAAGTCGGGGAGCGTCTGTATTTCTGATTTTTTTTTTTAAATGGTATGGTGAGGATTTTCAGCGCACAGCTAACATACTGCAGCCATTAACCTGAGAGTAGATATTGGCATTTTTAAACAAGTACTTAATGGCATAATAGTATGTAATGGTTCTGAAGGATTTGTGGAGTTTTTACAATGCATATAATATATCAATAGCATTTTTAAGTGCCATTGAAAGCTGGATTTCAGCCCTCCAGGAAAATTAGAATGAATAGGGACACTTAATTAATAGGTACTTAAACAGTTGAGGAGAAGTCCAGGTATTGAGAAAAATAATAAATATCATGTAAGTTGGCAGCATTGAAATTAGCTTGGTTTTCCCAACCTTACAAATGTATGTATGTATTCAAGTCAGCACACAACCGTACCTATTTCCTACCCTGGCTAATTGTGCTGAGAGAGAAACAAACTCAACTAAATGGTATTAAGTTTTCACAATGTATGTTTTGAAGGAGTGGAGTGCCATTGAAAGATACTGATTTCTCAAATTAAAGATGGGAAAATGTCCCTCAGACTCCTAACCTTTTCTCACTACTCCATTTCTCCACCCAGCACTGATTTCAGCTCCTTTTTGCAAAAAACGACAGTAGCTGCACCTGCAAGCAATTGTGCAGGGCTAAATCTGCATTCTCAAGTCTTAGTGCTGTGAAGTCTTTAATATGCATGCATGTGTTGGGAATATAGTTGGTAATATTAAAATGATATACATAAAATTATAATTTCTATATTTGCATGTGTGTGTAGTTAAACTGAAGTGATAAGATTATGGTACTTAGTCAAGTTTGCTGATTGCAAATTGATCTGGTGCTCAGTTAATCCCTTCCATCATGTGACTGCCGCTTTATTTCCCACTCCTGTCTCTGTGTGTATGTACAATAACTACATGCTAATATAACAAACTGCATAGTTTTCTGTATAAATACAGATCTTCAGGATAATGCTGGCAGATTTCACTTTCCATAAATCTTCAGTAATTAAGAAAAAATTGGAGGTAAATCCTGATCATGTAGATTAGCCTTTCAAATGCTGAGAAAAGAGGAGAGTGTCACTGTATGCTATTAAGTCTGGAAATTTCAAAATGTTCAGACTTTTTAATCACTAAGGGGAGCTAGTAGTTTGAAAGATACTTCTTTGAAACCAATTTTGTTATTCTCTAAATCTGTGTTAAAAGATTTCTCAGAGCTAAAAAGAGGACAACATGTTTGGAATTCAAAGGCATATTTTGGTAGCCAGGCACAACACTGCAAAAAGTGCACAACACTCCACGGGGCCCTGGCCCCACCCCAAACTCCGCCCCCCTCCCCTGAGCACCCTGCATTCCCCCTCCTCCTTCCCGCCCCCCAGCTGCTGCTGCGCTGGGGAAGTTGCTTCGGCCCCCGCTGCAGTGGAGAGCGGCGGGAACCCGGAAAGTTGGAGCCTGGGGAGGAGGTGGTCCCCTTCCCATGCCTCCCTATTTTCCTGGACATGTCCAGCTTTTTGGAAATTCCTCCCGGACGGGGATTTGAGAACCAAAAAGCCGGACATGTCTGGGAAAATTTCGGACGTATGGTAACCCTACCCCAGAGCCTCTTCCCCCCCCCTACCCGCCCGCCAGAACCCCAGGCCTCACTTCAGAGCCGCTTCCTCCCGCCCGCCAGACCCCCCAGGCCTCACCCCAGAGCTGCCTCCCACCCGCCCACCTGACCCCCCAGGCCTCACCCCAGAGCCACCTGCTCTCCACAGTGCCCATCCTCAGCCTTCTCCTGCCTCAGTGCCCCCTCTCCTGAGAGCCTGCCCTCCGCAGCCCCCCCACTCTCCACAGCCCCTGCCTCAGAGCCCCCACCCCCTCCCATAGCCCCCACCTTCCATAGCGCCCTCCACCTCTGTCCTCCCCTTCACCTTCCTCCATAACCCCTATCCTTCATTTCCCCACCTCCTCCCATAGCCCAACCCCTCCACGGCCCCCCACTCTCCACAGCCCCTGCCTCAGAGCTCTCCACCCTTCACTTCCCTCAGGGGAGCCTCCACCCCGCCTCCAGACAGACCTGGCCAGGCTGCGGGAGGCACTGCAGCGCGGGCCCTTCCTGGGTGGGGGAGCTCGGGCTCCCGGGAGCCGCCGCTGCCGCGCACCAAGAAACCAGGACCCGCCCCCGGGCAGCGGCTCCGCCGGGGGGGAGGCAGCCCCGGCTGTACGGACCGCTGGTGGGGGGGCTTCTTGCACGGCCGGGACGGAGTGGGGAGACTGAGGCTCTGCCAGAGCTGCGGGGGATGCTCGGAGGAGGGAGAAGCAGCTGCGGGTCCCCCGCACCAGCAGCTGGCTGCAGAGACGCCACCGCTCCTAGCTGTGGGGCGCAGGGTTGCAGCAGCACGGGGGGGTTGCAGTCTACAGGCTGAGCGAGCTGACACCCCAAGAGGAGAGGGGGCAGTGGGTAGGTTTATCATACGTCCGTATTTTCTGGACGTTTTTATATATTTAAAAAATCCGGACGGCAATTAACAACTAAAAAGCCGGACATGTCCAGGGAAATACGGACGTATGGTAACCCTAATCTGTGCTATGTTCCTTTTCCCATTTCTTGAAGACATTCAGAAGGGTGGGACCAATGGTCAGTTTTTTTGTAGCCTATGAGGGGCTGTACTAGATTGGCATCACAATATTTTCATTATAAGCCATGTCTTTGAAAATGCAAGTGTGGTTAGGAGAATGTGCAGGCCTTGTTGTAACAAACCAACATAGTAATTGTTTGGCAGAGCTGCAACTAACTCCTTACTCCTAACTAACACCTTTAATGATGAACAGAATACAAGTGATAACGGAAATAGATTTAATTCTAAGCAAATTTGTTAATTGTTTGATACTTTGCCCTCAATTTTCACAGCTTTCATCCAATCCAGTCTTCCATTCAATTTTAAAATTTTACTGGTATATCAAAGCTGACAGCTATAGCCAGTGAAGAGTGACAGATCTGTTTGTGCTTCAGCTTGTCTGGAGTGGAGATCTGCTGCAGTGCTGACTTGCATTCCAGAAATTCCCAATATGTTTGTTTAAGTAAGAAGGATTGATTTAACAGGCTTTCCTTATCTAAGTTAGTTACAAAGAATCCTGAAGAAACACCTAATCCTCACCTGACAAAGTTCAAAGGTTTTCTTGCTAGTAAGTAACCTTTAAAAGTTCTGTGCTGATTCCTACAGCAAGGTAGACTTTGACTATTATTGAAATGCACAAGACCTTAATATGGCCCTGTGTGTGCCCATAAAACTTACCTCTTTTAGACTGTACTTTTAAGGAGTAGCGTTTGATTACATCAGTCACTGTTTCCCAATGAGGCAGGAAGGAACACTACATTCTCATTATTAAAATTAGTAATAAAAATTCTTTCCTCAGTGTTAAGGTAGGTTTATAATTCCTTGTATCTAATCACTGTCCATCTCTCATTCAGCATTAGATAGTGTGTCCTGTCCATCTCAGAGGTGGTGCTGTTTCAACCTTTCTTGATTATGAGTTTGAGACTGCCCTCTGGTGCTGGATTTATAGAGCAGAAAAGGTCAACACAACTGTGAAATTGTACCAATGGTGAGCTCACTCCACTAAGAACCAAATACTCTCCTAGTTTTAGAATAGAAAATGTGATCTCAGATTTCATTCATGTCACAACAAACAGAAAATAAGACCTTGCTTTTTATGGGGAAAATGATCTAATCACATGTCACTGAAATGAAGCTGAGGAGCAATTCAATGATACATGCACACAGTGGCTGTGGACTTTTTAGCACCTGATGCCATACAACATAAGGTCCTCTAGCAGCTGCTTTGTCAAAATTTATTAGCATACGTGGTCTAGTTTAAGAGGCTGGTGTCTGGGAGTTCTGGATTAAAGGCCTGACTCTTCTGCTGATTTAGTTTGACCTTGAAGTCACTTAACTTCGTTGTTCCTGTTTATTTGTCGCAGACTGGGGATAATATGAACCTATTTCATGGGGGTATTGAGGTCTATTCAGTAAATGTTTGTAAAACACTTGAAGAGCTTCATAGAATCATAAAATATTAGGGTTGGAAGGGACCTCAAGAGGTCATCTAGTCCGACACTCTGCTCAAAACAGGACCAATTCCCAGACAGATTTTTACCCCATTTCCCTAAATGGCCCCCTCAAGGATTGAACTCACAACCCTGGAGGTTTAGCAGGCCAATGCTCAAACCACTGAGCTATCCCCCCCCCCCCCTTCTACTATATTAGTGCACAATGGTGATGCTGGCACTAGATATGTGTAGAGGCAAGACATTTGTAGGGTTAATATCAAATATTTGCGAGTTAAGTGGAAAGAGTAAGGGAAATAAGTTTCAAATGTATTAAAAACTGCAGTAGTTCATTACTGTTTATGAAGAATAGGCAATACTTCCATATATGGACTTGTAGAATTATTCTGCTCCTGCTTGGCTTCCAGCTGCATTCAGCCCTCTGATAGTGCTGACACTTTTGTAATATGGCTCTGCTTTTATTCTGAAAAATAACCTTCAAAAGAGGCTGAACTCTGATCCCTTTGTGATGTGCTTATTTTACAAAGAACAGCTTGTACCCCTTGCCAGATTACAATGCTGCACATAAGAATTTTCCTGAAAATGACTCTACGTACGCCTTCCTTCTCCTTCTCTCTTGCATAACCCCCCATGAAATGATGGGCATTCAGGTGGTGGTCTGTTAGTAGACATGAGTATTATACATTATTGAAATAAATCAAAATCTATGTGTTTTAATAGAGTCCTACAATAAAAAGCTTTTACATTTTTATTAGATGTATTCCTATTTATATTACTTTCTTGGCAAGTACTTTATTCTTTCATTTTTTCTGTAGCATGTATTTATTAGCTATTATTTTTACAGTAAAAAGTATGGTGAGCAGTTCGGAGGCTGTTAGGTTGTTCTCCATCGGTTTGCTTTTGTGATAGCATTCTTTGTTGCACAGAAACTTGGAAGTTCAGCATTGTTTGGCAAGAACTTTGTGTAACCTCAAAGAAAAACAAACTTTCTTTCCTGAACTTTCACTGTTTACAGTTTCCACTTGGTTCAAATGTTAAGGGCCTTTTACCATGCTGATGTCTGTTCTTAACTAACTGGGGATAGCCGAGGGCATTTCTACACTACAGACTTCTGCCAATGCAAGTTACGTCAGCATAAAAGCTGCTGCAGTTAATATATTGCTTGTGCACGTCCTCCTCATGTCAGCATTGCAAGAACTCACCAGGAGTGTGGTGCACCATGGGTAGGTATCCCTGTATGCAACCCAGTGCCACCATTCAGAGCACTGTCTTTTGGGAAGTTTTGGCAATGCATGCTAGCTATTATCTTTGGAAAGTCATGGGAGACGGGAGAGATTCCAGAAGACTGGAAAAGGGCAAATATAGTGCCCATCTATAAAAAGGGAAATAAAAACCACCCAGGTAACTACAGACCAGTTAGTTTAACTTCTGTGCCAGGGAAGATAATGGAGCAAGTAATTAAGGAAATCATCTGCCAACACTTGGAAGGTGGTAAGGTGATAGGGAATAGCCAGCATGGATTTGTGAAGAACAAATCATGTTAAACCAATCTGATAGCTTTCTTTGATAGGATAACGAGCCTTGTGGATAAGGGTGAAGCGGTGGATGTGGTATACCTAGACTTTAGTAAGGCATTTGATACGGTCTCGCATGATATTCTTATCGATAAACTAGGCAAATACAAATTAGATGGGGCTACTATAAGGTGGGTGCATAACTGGCTGGATAGCCGTACTCAGAGAGTTGTTATTAATGGTTCCCAATCCTGCTGGAAAGGCGTAACGAGTGGGGTACCGCAGGGGTCTGTTTTGGGACCGGCTCTGTTCAATATCTTCATCAACGACTTAGATATTGGCATAGAAAGTACGCTTATTAAGTTTGCGGATGATACCAAACTGGGAGGGATTGCAACTACTTTGGAGGACAGGGTCATAATTCAAAATGATCTGGACAAATTGGAGAAATGGTCTGAGTTAAACAGGATGAAGTTTAACAAAGACAAATGCAAAGTGCTCCACTTAGGAAGGAAAAATCAATTTCACAATTACAGAATGGGAAAAGACTGTCTAGGAAGGAGTACGGCAGAAAGGGATCTAGGGGTTATAGTGGACCACAAGCTAAATATGAGTCAACAGTGTGATGCTGTTGCAAAAAAAGCAAACATGATTCTGGGATGCATTAACAGGTGTGTTGTGAGCAAGACACGAGAAGTCATTCTTCCGCTCTACTCTGCTCTGGTTAGGCCTCAGCTAGAGTATTGTGTCCAGTTCTGGGCACCGCATTTTAAAAAAGATGTGGAGAAATTGGAAAGGGTCCAAAGAAGAGCAACAAGAATGATTAAAGGTCTTGAGAACATGACCTATGAAGGAAGGCTGAAAGAACTGGGTTTGTTTAGTTTGGAAAAGAGAAGACTGAGAGGGGACATGATAGCAGTTTTCAGGTATCTAAAAGGGTGTCATAAGGAGGAGGGAGAGAACTTGTTCACCTTAGCCTCTAAGGAAACAATGGGTTTAAACTGCAGCAAGGGAGGTCTAGGTTGGACATTAGGAAAAAGTTCCTAACTGTCAGGGTGGTTAAACACTGGAACAAATTGCCTAGGGAGGTTGTGGAATCTCCGTCTCTGGAGATATTTAAGAGTAGGTTAGATAAATGTCTATTAGGGATGGTCTAGGCAGTATTTGGTCCTGCCACGCGGGCAGGGGACTGGACTCGATGACCTCTCGAGGTCCCTTCCAGTCCTATAATCTATGAATCTATGAATCTATGATGGGGCAGAAACGAGTCGTGCAGGAGTGACTGGGACTGCAGAGTCAGGTTCCCATTATTGCTCCATTTTCTGCAAGAGATGGTGAATGTAGCTGAAATCTTACTTCTGAGGGTAACAAAGGCACAGAGAGCACAGCTGTTGCTGGCGTCTCAAAGACCTGTATGCTGCTAGCCTGTTGACTGCAATGGTACCTGCTGAAGTTATTGCTGACTGGCACAGGAAGGTGTCCTACCGCGGAGGAAGAAATAAGGCTGCCATTCCTAGAAACTTTTGGGAGAGGATTGCAATATACGTCCATGGAAATTTCACTACGATTTTTGAAGAGGATTCAAGGGACACCCCTGTGTACATAAAATGCTCCATATGGGCCCCCTGCTAATTCTGCAGAGCAATGAAAAACCGAGAGCAACTCTACCTCTTTATTGTACTCACGACCTTTTCTAGTAAAAGTAAATTAATGAAAAGTCAGTGGCTGTGTCCTGCTAAGTTGGGGGGAGGTATCAGTACATCATTGTAATGGGAAATACAATCACACATTTACCTGAGGTTCCTTCTCCTGCATCAGGCTTCCCTGTGCTCAACTACTGGCACTGATTGGACTGCAGTGGAATCTCAAACAGCTCCTGCCTCATGGAATAGCTGGACACCCCCCGGTCGCAGGACCCCCACTCTCCTCCTCACTGTTCACACCAGGGGCCTTGGAGTATCCACAGTGGTGTGTAGGGTGGCGGTGGGGTGTTCACCAAATATGACATGCAGTTCTTTGTAAAAGCAGGAGGTCTGCGGCTCAGCACCAGATTGATTGCCGGCCTCCCTGGCCTTCTGGTATGCCTGCTGCAGTTCCTTTACTTTCACACGGCACTGCTGCTGATCACTGTCTCACCCCTCTCCTGTATCTCCTGTACAATCTGCTCATAGATGTCCACGTTTCTGTGGCCGGTCCATAGCTGTGCTTGCATAGCCTCTTCTCTCTACAGGCCCCGGAGATAAAATACCTCCTGTCTGCTCCAGGCAGGAACATGTCTGGAGTCTGCAGCCAACATGGCTGGTGGGGCAGTTGCACACAACAGTGGAAAGCTGCTAGGTGTACTTGCCAAGATGGGACAATCAGGAAAAGGCATTTCAAAAATTTGTGGGGGTTTTAATGGGTGTGGGGGACTTCTGGTCTCTGTCACCCTGGAGAGTGGAGTTGACAACCATGACCAAAGCAGTCAGTATCGGGCATTGTGGGATAGCTGCTGGAGGACTGTTAGGGTTGATAAAGGTAATGCAATGTCTACATTTGTGCTGTGTCAACTTCAGTACATGGACCATGGCTCAATGCCACTTGGCGAGGTGCTGTTACTTGTGCATAATGAAGAACTTACATATGTTAGCAACAAGAAGAAAATCAAGGAAAGTGTGGGCCCCTTACTGAATGAGGGAGGCAACCTAGTGACCGAGGATGTGGAAAAAGCTAATGTACTCAATGATTTTTTTGCCTCTGTCTTCACGCACAAGGTCAGCTCCCAGATTGCTGCACTGGGCAGTACAGCATGGGGAGAAGGTGACCAACCCTCTGTGGAGAAAGAAGTGGTTCGGGACTATTTAGAAAAACTGGATGTGCACAAGTCCATAGGGCCGGATGCGCTGCATCCGAGGGTGCTAAAGGAGTTGGCGGGTGAGATTGCAGAGCCATTAGCCATTATTTTTGAAAACTCATGGCGATCGGGGGAGGTCCCAGATGACTGGAAAAAGGCTAATGTAGTGCCCATCTTTAAAAAAGGGAAGAGGAGGATCCGGGGAACTACAGGCCAGTCAGCCTCACCTCAGTCCCTGGAGAAATCATGGAGCAGGTCCTCAAGGAATCAATTATGAAACATTTAGAGGAGAGGAAAGTGATCAGGAACAGTCAGCATGGATTCACGAAGGGGAAGTCGTGCCTGACTAACCTAATTGCCTTCTATGATGAGATAACTGGCTCTGTGGATGAGGGGAAAGCAGTGGATGTGTTATTTCTTGACTTTAGCAAAGCTTTTGATACTGTCTCCCACAGTATTCTTGCCACCAAGTTAAAGAAGTATGGGCTGGATGAATGGACTGTAAGGTGGATAGAAAGCTGGCTAGATCGTCGGGCTCAACGGGTAGTGATCAATGGCTCCATGTCTAGTTGGCAGCCGGTTTCAAGTGGAGTGCCCCAAGGGTCAGTCCTGGGGCCGGTTTTGTTTAATATCTTTATTAATGATCTGGAGGATGGTGTGGACTGCACTCTCAGCAAGTTTGCAGATGACACTAAACTAGGAGGCGTGGTAGATACACTAGAGGGTAGGGATCGGATACAGAGGGACCTAGACAAATTAGAGGATTGGGCAGAAAAAAACCTGATGAGGTTCAACAAGGACAAGTGCAGAGTCCTGCACTTAGGACGGAAGAATCCCATGCACTGCTACAGACTAGGGACCGAATGGCTAGGTAGCAGTTCTGCTGAAAAGGACCTAGGGGTCACAGTGGACGAGAAGCTGGATATGAGTCAACAGTGTGCTCTTGTTGCCAAGAAGGCTAACGGCATTTTGGGCTGTATAAGTAGGGGCATTACCAGCAGATCGAGGAACGTGATCGTTCCCCTTTATTCGACATTGGTGAGGCCTCATCTGGAATACTGTGTCCAGTTTTGGGCCCCACACTACAAGAAGGATGTGGAAAAATTGGAAAGAGTCCAGCGGAGGGCAACAAAAATGATTAGGGGTCTGGAGCACATGACTTATGAGGAGAGGCTGAGAGAACTGGGATTGTTTAGTCTCCAGAAGAGAAGAATGAGGGGGGATTTGATAGCAGCCTTCAACTACCTGAAGGGGGGTTCCAAAGAGGATGGAGCTCGGCTGTTCTTAGTGGTGGCAGATGACAGAACAAGGAGCAATGGTCTCAAGTTGCAGTGGGGAGGTCCAGGTTGGATATCAGGAAAAACTATTTCACTAGGAGGGTGGTGAAACACTGGAATGCGTTACCTAGGGAGGTGGTGGAGTCTCCTTCCTTGGAGGTTTTTAAGGCCCGGCTTGACAAAGCCCTGGCTGGGATGATTTAGCTGGGAATTGGTCCTGCTTTGAGCAGGGGGTTGGACTAGATGACCTCTTGAGGTCCCTTCCAACTCTGATATTCTATGATTCTATGATTCTATGGTGGGAGGCAAATTTAAGTGTAGACTTATGCACAATTAGGTCGACACAAGGAGGCCTACGTCACTCTAATACTATCGTGTAGACCAGGCCTTAGGTTGGAGCTTAAAATGGCCCTAAAGGGATCCCTCAAAGGACCTACTATTCTCCTTAAACTAACTTATAAAACTCACCTGGAGAGCCATCAGGTCTTGGAATTTTAGTACTTGCCATGCTTGGTGTTGCCTCTAAGATTTCTTCTTCTATTATCTACAGTTTCTTTATCAATTTCATGTATTTTTGGCAAGCCTGCTACTTCCAGATATTTTTGAATCACTTCAGAGCTTGTGTAAGTGAAGTAGAGTGGGTTTATAATAAGCAGTAAAAGTAGCACACATCACTAGGGTGTGTATCTGTTGCTGACTGTTAATTGGTGGCGTAATGGTTGCTTTTGAATCACTATAAGTTTAAGACCGTAACTTACCACTTTTATTTCCTGTTTCATAAAACATTGGTTTTATATATCTAAGGGCTTCTTCAGTGGCATGTGTCATCAACATATTTAGTTTCCCACTAATATTAGTTAACTATTTATATACTATTTTGACCCTGGGGTTTTATGAATCTCCCCTGATTTTAATTTTTCTTAATCTCCTTTTTCAATTGAGAGGTTCTGCTTATCAGCTGACCCCTAAAAACTTCTCCAAATGCCTCCCCCAGAAGATATCTCTTTGTTCAGTACTTTCAAATGATATAAATATAATGTCTCCTTTAATTGTTGTTGTCCAGTTTTTGTCCTGGAGAAGCTTAACTCATTGTCCATAAATCATCTTTGAGATCCACACCAACCATGCAGTATAACTTCTAATGGGGTTTATGACTATGCCAGTTTCTATAGATCTTGTCCGCTTCATTAAAGATTTAGAAACAAGCATTTCATAGAATCATAGAAGATTAGGGTTGGAAGAGACCTCAGGAGGTCATCTAGTCCAACCCCCTGCTCAAAGCAGGACCAGCACCAACTAAATCATTCCAGCCAGGGCTTTGTCAAGCCAGGCCTTAAAAGATGGAAATTCCACCACCTCCTTAGGTAACCCATTCCAGTGCTTCACCACCTTCCTAGTGAAATAGTTTTTCCTAATATCCAACCTAAACCTCCCCGACTGCAATTTGAGACCATTGCTCCTTGTTCAGTCACCTGCCACCACTGAGAACAGCCGAGCTCCATCCTCTTTGGAATCCCCCTTCAGATAGTTGAAGGCTGCTACCTCATCCCCCCTCACTCTTCTCTTCTGCAGACTAAATAAGCCCAGTTCTCTCAGCCTCTCCTCATAAGTCATGTTCCCCAGCCCCTTACTTATTTTTGTTGCCCTCTGCTGGACTCTCTCCAATTTGTCCACATCCTTTGTGTGTGTGGTGTGGGGGGGGGGGGAGGGGTGGCAAAACTGGACGCAGTACTCCAGATGTGGCCTTACCAGAGCCGAATAGAGGGGAATAATCACTTCCCTCGATCTGCTGGCAATGCTCCTACTAATGCAGCCCAATATGCTGTTAGCTTTCTTGGCAACAAGGGCACACTGTTGACTGAAATCCAGTTTCTCAACCACTGTAATCCCCGGGTCCTTTTCTGCAGAACTGCTGATTATGCAGTCGGTCCCCAGTCTGTAGCAGTGCATGGGATTCTTCTGTCCTAAGTGCAGGATTCTGCACTTGTCCTTGTTGAACCTCATCAAATTTCTTTTGGCCCAATCCTCCAATTTGTCTAGGTCTAGTCAGATGTTTCATTTCTAATTATGTTGTATTCATAATTGTGTGCCTGAGTGGGCTTGATTTCTGCTTGTAAACTTCCGTAGCTAATTCCTTTATTAATCCTCTTACCACCTTTCCAGCCCCCCCCCTCCCGTATTCCCCTTCCTTTACATCCAAAAATAAAATACCAAAATAGCATTTATATCAGTCCTCAAATGACTGACTTGCTGAGCCCGAAATAGAGATGGACAGAATTTTATTTGGAATGCTCTGTTCCATTTTTTTCAAATAAGGTCAATGTTCCATTTCAGCCTTTTCGGAAAAGAACCTTTTGATTTTTTTTAAGTTATTTTTTTAGTTCCGTTTTATATTATATAACATTTTAAAAGGTGAAATTGGAACAAGATGTTTTAATTTGATCAGGATGAAATATTTTTACCCAAAGCAAAACTTCTTGAATTTAGTTTCATGGGTATTTTTTTGTTGTGTTTTGGAACTGAAATTTCAAATTTGCAGTTTTTTCCTGCCCAACTCTTACCCTAAACCACTGTACTCTCCCCTTGAACACTTGGACTACTTCTTTTTGCAATCCAAGGGAGGTACATTCTCTGCCAATGGGACTTCAACCCTTGCCCTTAGGGATAGATAACCACCTGATCATTTGCACTACATTGGGAGGATTTACATAGATCCCAAGGGCCCCTCCTTGTGCCTATCTATTTTCCTCAGTCTCCTCCATGTGTGAGACACACTCTAAATATTTTATTTTCTATTTGTAATATAAAGAAATCAGCTACAACAAAATTATGGCCACCCCAAGACCACCTTCTGGTTAATCTCATTCATCTTGCATCTTTTCTTTTTCTACCCCCCTTTTCAGCACCTTATTATAGTTTAGTTGCTAATCTGGAGTATGCTCTTGGGTGGCTGAGATTTGGATATGGATTTCTATTCCAAGTGATTTATATGTGGCCTCTACAGCTGTCTAATTTCGGAATGATTTGAAATTATTTGAAATATGGCTTTCTTGATTAAGGTAAAAAGAACTTGTATAACACACGAGCAGTCCTAACAGAAAAATTCACAAGCTTCTCTTTATCAGTTAGAAGAATACCCCATCTTAAAATGTATGGTACACCAAGGAAGGCTTGAGGTGTGATCCAGACTGCTTCCTCCCCCAAATGCCATTACAGTGCTATGTATTGTGGTTGCTCTGTGAGCAGAATATCTTGCCTGTGAACCTTCTTCCTCAGATCCCTAACAGAGCTAGGTTTAAAAGCAAACAGCCTGCCTTATTTTGTCTTCCCTTTGTCCAATATTATCCAATTATTGCTTCTAAATGATCTCTCTTTTGTTTGCAGGTTGAAGAAAGGCCAGAAAAAGACTTTGAGAAGGTAAGAAAGTTGACATGAATTATATTGATCATAACACATATCTTACCACTTTTCCATATGTTAAACTTGCATTAAATTTACACAAATTTTGAATAAAATCCATGGCAGGATATGGCTTCAGATAGTAAGAACATAAGAATGACCATATTGGATCAGACCAGCGGTCCATTTAGCCATGATCCTGTCTTCTGGCAGTGGCCGGTACCAGATGCTTCAGAGGGAATTAATAGAACTGGGGCAATTGTCTAGTGATCCAAACCCCTGTCGTACATTCCCAGCTTCTGGCAATCAGAGGCTTAGGGACCCCCAAAGCATGGGGTTGTGACCTTGACCCTTTTGGCTAATAGCCATTGATGGACTTATCCTCCATGAACTTACCTAATTCTTTTTAAGCCCTGTTATGGTTTTGGCCTTCACAACATCCCCTGGCAATGAGTTCCATAAGTTGACTGTATGTTTTGTGAAGAAGTACTTCCTTATATTTGTTTTAAACCTGCTGTCTGTTAATTTCATTGGGTGACCCTTAGTTCTTGTGTTATGTGAAGCAGTAAATTATTCACTTTCACTTTCTCCACTCCATTCATGATCGTATCCCCCCTTAGCTGTCTCTTTACCAAGCTGACAAGTGCCAGTCTTTTAAATCTTTTATATGGAAAGTGTTCTGTGCCCTTAATCATATTTGTTGCCCTTTTCTGTACCTTTTCCAATTCTTATGTATCTTTTTTGAGATGGGGGTGACCAGAACTGCACTCAGTATTTGTGTGGACATGCCATGGATTTATATAGTGGCATAATGATATTTTCGGTCTTATCTATCCTTTTCCTAATGGTTCCTAACATTCTGTTAGCTTTTTTGGTTGCCACTGCACATTGAGTGGATATTTTCAGAAAACTATCCATGACAACGCCAAGATCTTTCTTGAGTGGTAACAGCTACTTTGGATCCCATCATTTTGTAGGAATAGTTGGGATTGTTTTCCAATGCGTGTTACTTTGCATTTATCAACACTGATTTTCATCTGCCATTTTGTTCTCGGTTGCCCAGTTTTGTGAGATTCCTTTGTAACTCTTTGCTGTCTGCTTTGGACTTCACTATCTTAAGTAGTTTTGTCTTGTCTGCTGGGACTGCCAACATGAGTGCCAGTTATATAATTTTGGTGGTGGTGGACACCTGTCTACTGTGAATTGGACTGAATTAAAGGCACAGACTTGCTTCTCATAGCTCACCAATTAGCTATCTGATGGTAACTTCTGTCAGTCACTTCCATCCTGTCCCAAATTTGAACTGATGACCTCAAGGTAAAGGTTTCTGTCTCTGTCAGTAGCCATACTATAAATGATCTGAAAAATCTCAGGACATAAAATTTGTTCAACAGAAGGTCTTTTGTGACCCACTGATGCACAGCATGTCTACTGATGATCCATATGCTATAAATGAAAACAACTTTCTTTGTTCCAAAGAGATCATTGTGGTCATTCTGATTGGTACGCATATAAAAAGGCAGATCACATTCTCAAAATATTTACGTGCATTCATTTTTGTGTTTAAAAAGGTTTATTTCATAACCCATCTTATTTTAACTGTGTATGTATGGTTCTAGGGAGCTCGTACTGTGTCAAGCTTATCAGCAGCTACACTAGCCTCTCTGGGTGGAACTTCCTCCCGGAGAGGCAGTGGGGACACCTCCATCTCCGTTGATACTGAGGCATCCATTAGAGAAATTAAGGTAAGAAGTCTTTGTAAGTAACATGTATTGGTAGGAACTGTCTCTTGCTAGAGGAGTCATTCCAGTCAGAATGTATTTATCTATGTCTTGAAGTTTTTCACTAAGTTTGACCTAGTAAGCAGTGGAATTATTTAAAAGCATAGTTTTATATTTTTCCATCAGTATGTGTGAGAAATTACACATGCAAATCAGTATTGGCAGGAGTGACCAAAAACAGCTCATTCATCTAAAGACTTGGCCCTCCTGGAGTCTAAATGTGGGCAGTAACCGTGGTCTGTTTTATGCAGAGTTGTGTCGCCATTTTGGCCCCAGGATATTAGAGAGACAAGGTAGGTGAGGTACTATTTTTTTATTGGACCAACTTCTGTTGGTGAGAGAGCCAAGCTTTCACAGAGTTCTTCTTTGGGTGATCTGAAGAAGAGCTCTATGTAAATTCGAAAGCTTCTCTCTCACCAACAGAAGTTGGTCCAATAAAAGATATTACTATGGTCTGTTTTGTATTTTCATTTTATTGGTTGGTTAAAAATCTTATTTTTTGGAAAAATGGTGCATAGCTGTTCTAAAAAGAGATGCTGTAGCAAAACTGGAAGTTATGGGCTCGATGTAGGAGGACTTGGGTGAAACACTATGGCCTGTGTTATGCAGGAGATCAGACTAGATGATTGGAATAGTTCCATCTGGTATTAAAAACTATAAAAGTGGAAACAAACCCAGTCCCTTTCTCTCTCTCGCCCCTTGGTCACCCCCAAATTATAATATTTTACTTCTTTTGCAGTTCTAGCATCAGGAGGTGACCAAGGGGGAGGAGGGGGAAGAGAGAGAGAGATTGTGTAAAGCTTTAATTGAGCTCATAATTAAAATGAATGTCTTTATTCCATTTGCCAGTGGTATTTCCCACACTTCCTAGGGTGTCCTGTTGGTGCTCATGTTCCCACTTTTCTCTGAAACTTATCATAGAGTGATGTAGCTGTGAGCACCTCACATGCATTAATAAATTTATCTTCACAACACCGCTGTTAGGTGCTAGTAGAGAAATATCATTCCCATTTTACAAATAGGGAACTGAGGCAGAACGAGAGAGAGAGGGGGACTTGCCCAACGTCATACAACCTGTGGCAGAGCTGAAAACGGAATTCAGAGCTCCTGAGTCACAATCTAGTTCCTTAACCACAAGACCATCATTGTTCTAGAAACATCCCATTTTCCCAGTCAAAATGATTAGGACAGGAATATACATCTGTTCAAGACAGATGATTGTGTGAAAAGCCTATACATCTTTTTATAATGAAGTTTAGAAAACTCAAACTAGAGTAGAAACGTGTCTGTAAATGGGAATTTTGAACACCGGCTTCTCACTCAGCTGTGATTACTGCCCATTAGTTTTCTTGACATCATTCACTTTTTTTGCCATTTCCCTCAGGATATCAATGAGTTAAAGAACCAGATTCAGGATGTAGAAGGCAAATACATGCAGGGATTGAAAGAAATGAAGGTACTGGTTTATTGCAGACTGAACATGTGATATTAACATCAACTAAACTTTCAGAGAGGCACAGTGAGAGACAGAACTCGAATTTAACCTGCATGCTTTTATGCTGAAGTGTGAATTAACTAAAAGCATTTCATCAGTGAGGAAAACATGCTTCCCATTCTGATGACCAGTAATCATTTCTCTGGATAATTCTTGGTAATCAGCACATGTAAATATTTATTAACCTCTGTAGAAAAGGTCATTAATGAGAACTTTTACTACTGCGTGTCTTATATTTTGGTGTCTTGAGAATGTATTTAAATCTCCATCAAAAATTGTAATATAAAGATTAGAGTATATAGAAAAATAATCAGTTACTCATTTTTAAATATATCCATAACACAAGAACAGAAAATCACTCAGAATTTGAGGTAAATCTAAAATAAAAGTAAATGCTGATTATTAAGCATGTAACCAACCTGCGGAGTTCAGTGCCATGGGAAATCAAAGTTAAATATTGTAAATGTATTTTAAAAGGCACTTAGTAGAGCGTCCCAGTAAAACAGTTGGTAAGTTATGCGTGCCTGAGGGAGAGGCAATCATATCTCATGCTCTACAAGCAGCCCTGGTAGAATGCCATATTGTATGGGGTAAACTGTCGCAGCAGCTGCAGGGGAGGAACGCCTACAAATTCCATGAATGCACAAAAGGATTTTGGTGTAGCAGCTAAACAAATGTATCAGTTTGACACTTTACACTATGTATTCAGCAGCTCACGTTTTGAAAACAGAAGGCATGTAAAGATGAGTGTACTGGGGACTTGGCATACTAGATACTGTGATACAGTATATATTAGCGTAAATGTTAATTAAAATTCAAACTTTCTCTCCTACTTTTTCCTCATCTGTTCAGTAGTACAAGATACTCGGTTACTGGCATCTTAGGTGACCTGCAAATGGAAAAAATAGTTTGTGCTTTTTTTGCATCTTTTAGATATATGAAGCCTAAACTTTTTTCTCTTATAGATCACAAAATATATATTGGATTCTGCAAACTAATCTACCTTACCCTTTGAGAATAAGTTAACTAGATTTTTGTAATATTGTTCCATTCAAGTGCATTTGTAGCGTTTTTATCCAGGTCTGCTTGTGTCTTCGAAGACCAACAACTTTTTGCTTAGCCACCTCTGACCTTGCTTTTGGCATAGAATGAGGAATGTATACCTAATTAAAAATTCATTTCCAGCTGTAGTAACTTTCTTCAGAATTTGCCAGGAAGAGACTGGAAGATTTTAAGCAAACTAAATTCATCCCCTCCCAGAATAAAAGTGTTAAATAGTGAATAGCTTGAAACCTCCGTCTGAGTTAGGCTATTTCTTTAGTGGTTTTATTGTCTGTATTCAAATTTAGAATTATTAAATGACAGGTAGATAGTCCAGGGTTGGGATAGAATTTGATACTAATAAAACTAAATTAGCCATGTTCTGCTATGATTCTGCATTTACCCTTAACTGTGTGTGCTTTCGTGCCAACTAATTTTAAGGGTTTAATTAATCATGTAGCTGCTTTGATTCCTGATTGCCCTTTCAGCAACTGAAATTTCCTGTCTTATACAGTACACCTGCAACATGCACCAGTAACATGATTCACGTTTAATGATGAGACAGAAGTTCTTGTACCTTTAAAATGTCAGATTGTCTTATTCTTTAATAGTATGCCAAAACAGATTATTAATTTGAAAAGTAAGTATTTTGTCACCTTTTCAGATTTAAAAGTCTGCACATTTCCCCCTGGAATGTTTATGGATCTAGTAGAAGTGGAATATTATAAATATCCAAAATTTATCATGGAGGTCCATATAATGCTAGCGATATGACTTCATGAATTGGTGGGTTGTTGATTCTAGCTTTAAATTAAGACCTCTGTATAGGCACCTCTTTTGTTTCTTGCCTGCATACTTGCACTGCTGTGCTTTTGAAAGTTGCTGTTCGGGTGGTCTTCATTCAAATTGTATACCTGGAGAGGGTTTAGACCTGCAATGTGACATGGCAAATGGTACCGTTTTATCTTGCCGACACTGCAGCTATTCTTATATCTGAACTGTTCTCATGCTCAGCCTGAGTTCATAAATCTGAATTGCCCAGACAGTCGGAACTTGATCTTAGTAAAGCAGGTTAAGAAAGGGGGTCTAATAAAAGAAGGGGTAAGCATGGGGGAAAAAAATTTGTTTCACGCTTCATCTGAAGCAAAAATCTAACCAAAAATGGAGTATAAAGGGCTGGTCTGCACTGAAAATGGACATTACATGGCTGGTGTCTCAGGTGGGTGAAAAATCTACCCCCCTGAGGGGCGTGGCTATGCTGACCTAACTAACCCCACTACATCAATAGAAGAATTCTTCTGTCGACCCAGCTGCTGCCTCTTTGGGAGGTGGACTAACCGCAGTGATGGGAGAACCCTTCCCATTGCTGTAGTGAGTGTCTAAGCCAGGGGTCTCAAACACGCGGCTCCTCCCCTCCAGCGTTTACCTAGAGCGGCTCCACCCGATGCACATCGGGAAGGGTAGGCTCCCTGCCGCTCTGGGAAGCAGCTGGAACATGGGGAAGGGGGGGCACAGGATTCTGTGTGCTGCTCTCGCTTCAGGCAGCGCCCCCAGCAGCTCCCATTGGCCACAGTTTCCCGTTCCCGGCCAATGGGAGCTGCTGGGGGTGGTGCCTGAAGCAGCAGCAACACACAGACCCCTTTGCCCCTCCTCCCCCAGGTTCCGGCCACTTCCCAGAGCGGTGCGGGGACAGGCAGGCAGGCAGCCTGCCCTGCCCCTGGTGCATGTCGGGCCGGAGCCCGCCCCCTGCGCCACTCCTGCAGCCCAGCCCCCTGCTATACCCCGCACCCCTCCTGCAGCCCAACCCACACCACTCTTGCACCACACCCCAACTCCCTGCCCTGAGCCCCCACCACACCCTTGCTGCCCTCCCTGGGGGCAGGAAGGGAGCAGAGTTGGGGTGGGGATTTCAGGGAACGGGTTGGAATGGGGGCAGGGCCTCATGGAAGGGGTGGAGTGGGGACGGGGCCAAGGGTGGCAGGGGGAGGTGTCAGTAATGCGGTCCTCAGCCAATGTACTAGTCCTCATGTGGCCCTTGTGGTCATTTGAGTTTGAGACCCCTGGTCTAAGCTAACATGCTGCAGTTGGGCCTCTGTAGCATTTTAAGTGCGCGCATAGCCAAAAGGTAGTGTACAGTAACTGCAATTTTTAATTAAACATACTACAGAGTCCTAATTTAAGGCCGCAAAAAGCCCAGATATTGCCACCTCTTCTCCCAGGTTTGGGGTCCCAGTCAGCAAAGTTACTTAAGCCCATGGTTAACAGTTGATTCAGTTGGACTGCTTGCATGTCTACAACTAAGCATGTACTTACATACTTTGCAATGTATAAAAGTGCTTTCTGTGAAGTAACCTCTCACTGCACTTACATATTTCTTGTCTTCAGGACTCCCTAGCAGAAGTTGAAGAGAAATATAAAAAGGCTATGGTGTCTAATGCTCAACTAGACAATGAGAAAACAAACTTCATGTACCAAGTTGATACCTTGAAGGATGCATTGTTAGAGTTAGAAGAACAGCTGGCAGAATCCAGGAGGCAATATGAAGAGAAAAGCAAAGTGAGTATGAACACTTCTTGAGAAGCTGAAAGTTGTCTGAAAAAATGTTTTCAGGGAAGAGACAGTACTTTAAAAAATAATAATAATAATAATAATAATGGAAGGGGGGAATGAATCAAGTATATAGAAATCTACCCTTTGAATAGCACTCATTAGCAACTTGGCTGCCTTTTCTGCCTTTATCTGTAGGCATATGAATAGGAGATTTAATTTTATAAGTCAATATCCAGGATATGGTGACTTTTTCACATACAAGCTCATCAGTATAGCTTTATGTATTTCATTTGCATTTTGACTTAGAGAATATCCAAAAAGCCTTTCTGACTCCATAGCGACTTTTGAAGGCTTTCCCGTTTCCTCTGGGACCCGGTTACATACAAAGCTTAATTCAAAAGGCCATAGGAGAGTTGTGTGAGACGTACTTCTTAAACAAATTATGGCATTCATGGGGTTAAATATTGAAAATATACTATTGACTTGAATTATTGTCACCTCACTGAGGTGATGGAATAAGCCTCACTGAGTTAACTTTCCTGCAAACTAATATTTCCTTATGGCTTACGTGGTAACTTCTCAGGAGCTAAATCTTTGACTCATGAGATATTGGTTAGTGTGTCCTCCATCATGCATAGCTCTTGGGAAACTGTTTGCTTTTAAAATTTCACAATAAGAACTGGCCAAGTTGGAGTACTCTACCTTTTGGAAAAGGTAGGTTCCATTCCTAGTCATTATCTCTGAGGTCAGCAGGGCTTGAGTGCTGTAAATGATGTGCATTCCCCTGGCCCCAAAATCCAGACCGCCCAGTGTCTAAATTGAGCATTTGGTTTGAAATAATCCAGTCCCAATTTTAGATTTCCTTCATAAGAGACAAACAAGCTTAAAATTGAGATATTGATACTTACCCTTGTGTAAAGCACTTTGAGATCTGTGTATGAACAGCTCTAGGTATTATTATTATTATGCATGACAAAAAATATTTCCTTGCCTCTCCAGGAATTTGAGCGGGAAAAGCATGCTCATAGCATATTGCAGTTTCAGTTCACGGAAATCAAGGAGACCCTGAAGCAAAGAGAAGAAATGCTCGAGGTAAGTAATTACTCCGTTGTCTTTAATGTGGTTGTTTGATTCATGTGTTCCAAACTAACAGTTAGAATATAGAAGGCTTAGACAGGAATGGAGAATCTTAGTCCCTGCCCCAGATTTCTCATCTGATGCAGTACTGTAGGTTCAGTCTGTTAGCCCTGAAATGGTTAGGGCTGATGAAAACAAAAATATTTCAGAAGTACTGTTCGTAGTTGGATTTGTATGTTATGCTGTCTTTAATTTCCCAGAATAAGTTATTATATGCTCTGGGCTCCTTCTTGTGGTGAGACTGGAAGAAAAAGGACAATGGCATAAAACTCCAGTAAGGATTCAGAGCAAGATAGTTCCAGTAGACAGGTGTTTGTCATCATACTAAAGGTGAGAGGTTGGCTGTCCCTAGCTGGGTAGGTTTCAGGAGTTGCATTCATCTCTTTGAAGGAAAACAGTTGCATTTTGACTTAGAGAATATCCAAAAAGCTTTTCTGACTCCAGGAAATGTTATCCGTAGCAACTTTTGAAGGCTTTTCTGTTTCCTCTGGGATGCATGTAGGTAGTTTGTTGTACTTTCTTAACACCTGATTTCATTGTTCTTTGCATCACTACAATCTTGAGTTTTTCTTCTGATTAACCCTTTACCTGCTTTCTGTCTCTTTGTGTGCCCCTGCCCCTCAGGAAATCCGACAGCTGCAACAGAAACAGGAGAGCTATATCAGGGAAATTTCTGATCTTCAGGAGACGATAGAGTGGAAAGACAAAAAAATAGGGGTAGGAATCGCGCACACCTTCTGAAATTTGCTCAGTTTCACACTGAGCTTCTTTAGCAGACTCTGCACCTGCAAAACCTCATGAATGAAATATTACCCTATACAACGTGACCCTCAATCTGTCTAATAGACTCTTTACATAGAGTTGTGGCTTTAACTTAAAAGATAAGGTCCAAGAAAATGCTTATCTTCTGACCAGATTTGAAAATTCACTGGAGTTCATATAACATGGTGAAATGTGTGCACCCTATCATGGATATGTATAACCAAGAAAGGGAGTGTCCTTTAGTAAAATACTGGCTATTCATGATGTGGTTTCAATGCTGAATGGAATTGGTTTTCTGTTCAAATGTATTACCTTTACTCTTTTAAACCATAACTGCACTGTTGGAAAGGAGAAAGTGGGCTTGTTTATAGCTCACTGGACTCTTGGGATGAAAATCTTCTTTTTTTCCCCACCAGTGTAAACGAAATGTTAACTCTAAAGAGAAATATGGTATAGGCAGTGGCAGATGAGATGTGAAAGACTCTTTTCTTGGGTGGACAAAAGAAACCTGGCAAGTCATTTGTCCATGATGTTGTCCTATGACTTATGGCAATTTGAAACCCACAATTTAAAATGGTCAAAGTTTCACTACAGCTGAGAATTTTATACAAGTTTATATTGCATGCTGCATACTTGAGATATACGCACTATTTCCATGACAGACTGCAAAAGTTCCGTGGACGCCACTGAGATCTGTCAGACCAGCTTTCATATCCTTTCTTTAATGTATTTTGATTAAAAAAAAAACCACACCCACACAAAAGTACTATAGGAAATTCCAAGTCAAGAGTATAAAAATCTGTTCTTAGCTGCCTTATTGTATCTAGTTACTGAAAAATCTAATCCCAACACAGCGCAGGATATCAGGGGTTGAATATTAATTATGACTTCCCCAAACTGAATGTTTGGATTAAGTCATATATTTACTGTATTTACATTTTTTATGAATTTGTAAATTTAGCCTTTAATCTGTTAATTTTCTCCTTTTCATGGATGTCAGTTCCATTAACTTCTGAATATCTGAAACCTGCTTATTCTTATTTCTAACTTGCCTTACATAGTCTCTTCTCCTTTCTTGTTGTCTCCCTGCCTTCTGTCTGTCTGCTCTGTGAACACTCAGGCGTTAGAGAGGCAGAAAGAGTTCTTTGATTCCATAAGGAGTGAGCGGGATGACCTCAGAGATGAGGTGGTTGTGCTGAAGGAACAACTGAAGGTATGCCATAAGAACAGAAGAAACTCTTGTTGCTAAAGCAATTAAGTAATGAGTTGCTGGTTTCTCTGCTGGTGCACTGAACAGAAGAGCTGGTTCCAGCTATCCAGCACTGATGAGCCATATGTACATGTTGCTCTCATTCATTTCAAGAATTTGCTTTTTACTTATCTCCTCTGTGATAGTTGGCACCCCTAATATAGTGAATATAGGTGAGGGGCTGTTGCCCAAGGAACATTTCAGATATTGGGCAACAGAGCTACTTTAAAAAGGTGATCAGATCTGTTCTGCCAGAACTTTGAACGAGGCATATTCTCATTGGTTTTGTGGTGAAGCAACCACTGCTCAGAATATAAAGGGACAAGAATGTTCAGCCAAATATACTGTTTGAACACCAGACTTTAAAATGTTCCTTCCTTATCCACAGAAACACGGAATAATCCCAAACTTGGAAGTAGCCACCAATGGAGAGGCTTTAGATGGTCTCGATAATGAAGCACATTCAGATTCTACCAAGATTACTCCAGGAGCGACTCAGACCCTACAGACAGCTGGGGATGGGACACTAGGTAAGTGCTGCCACTCCACTAGAGCAGTGATACTCAGACTATGGCTTGTGAGCCGCAAATGGCTCTTCAATGTGTCTCCTGCGGCTCTTGGCAGCACACGATATTAAAATGCTGGATGCTTTTACTGTGGTATTAACCAATTAAGTTATCAACTTGCACTGCTTAAATATGAATAGTACTATAGTAAATGAAACAATGAATTCACAGTACCGTGGCTCTTTTAGGTAATGCTGATTGCTAATTTGGCTCCTGAACCACTGAGGTCTGAGTATCACTGCACTAGACTTTTCTATCTGTCTAATCATAATTCATTCACTTTTTTGCTTGGAGATTGAGCATTCATTATTTGGACAATTAACCAGTCACGCAGCTTGTTGAATCACCTCCTATGCCTTTTTCTGCTTCTTGATTATGGTCGCTTCACTTCAAGCATATCATGACATTTTTCTGTACCTGCAAAAGGAGATTTTATTGTATGGTCCCTTTATTCTGCACCCTGAGAAAATAAATGGTCGTGACACAAGTATAAATACAAGATGAGTAGCAGCTTATTTAGCTTAATATTAAAACCTGAATTTAGGAATGTCCTCAACAATCCTACTGTTGCTTTGATTATTTTTTCTAACACAGAGAATTAAGCTGAGAGAGAACCAGAATAAGAGCATTTGAATTCTGATATGTAAATTTAGCACACAAATTCTGTAACTAATATATTATTGGAGAACATACAGGTCTGCTGAACAATAGTTCAGTGTGCTCTTGCAAGACGTTTTCACATAGTTCTAAATTCTTAATCTCTAGTACTGTTAAGTATAAAGCAATTTCTATTGCTGGAAATTTTGTAACAATGATATGCTCAGCAATGTGTACAGGAAGTATACATTATATGTGTGTGTCCTCAGACAAGGAGGAATCTGGTTGGCAAAGATTCTGACTTGGTGCAATTATATTGTATAGTCAGAATCTGAACTGATTAGCTATTGAACTTCCCACTGTCTCATTAGCTCATGGAAGAGGAGGAAATACTCGATTTTTATTTCTGAATTGAAATACTAGCAAATCTCAACAGGCAGCCAACCATGTAATTAGAAGTGGGAGTTTTCTCAGATTTAGCTGTTGGCAGCTTTCTCATTCCATTAGGTGAAAACAATTTGAAACAACAAAAACAGGGTCTGAGAACATTTAAAGTTATATCTAAAACTCTCTAGTCTGTTTTAACGTATTCTGATTCCATGGAAACAGGTACGTCATAGGAACAAAAGCTAATACATGACATTGAGTGCTGGTTAACACCTGCGTTTTTGCTCCTAAAGTGCTGCAAATTGGAAGAAAAATTATATTTTTAAACAATACTTGAGAAAGAAATATTGTCCCTTTTGGATGGATGTAGTGGCTGGAAGAAGCGCTAAATAACTGAGCTTCAACCTTGTGGCTTATGTCTGATATCCGTGTATTCAAAACATTTGCCTGCCAATCAGATCCCATCTTCCATAACACTCATTATACACCCTTATTTATAAAATAGTGCCTGTTTTTTAAGTCAATAGCTATAAAATATTGCTGAGTATTAGGTAAGTGACTTGGTTGTAATGCCATCAAACAAACACAGCTTGGCAATAATAATACCGTATAGAGCAATGTGAGGGTTAAAAATATGGTGAATACTTGTGGATCATATAGCTTGTACTTGTTAGCAGCAAAAAACCCCAAAACTCTACCTTTTTCTCATAATCTTAAATCTGCGAGTTTTGTTACATTACTATTAATAAACTGCACTGCTTGAAAAATGTTCATCTCATTTATGAAAGCTGTACTTCATACAGCTTCAACTAGAGAAATCTTTAACTTATCTGATGCCAGAATCAGATACAACTCTTGCTTTTGGGAAAGCGGGGGGGGGTTCACTGATCAGAGAATTTACTAATTCAATTGCTGCTTTGCCTCACGTAATTGGCAAAAGCTGATCTTTTATTAACCGATTCTTTTAATTCATTTTCTCTTTTGGGGTTTAAGTGGGGAGGTAAGTGTTACATGTTTAACAAATTTAAGTAGTCACCCCTTGGTGTAGTCCCTTCAACTTTCTCAATGGTCTTTTAGGCAGAGCGAATGAAGTGGAGATGAAAGATGAGATTTTGGAGGATGTGGGGAAAAGAGAAATCTTGCAGAATACTGAGCATGAGGAACACAAAGAGGAGTCTGAGGAGCGGGAAATTGTAAAGGAGTGTACGGAGAGAAAGACATTGCATGCTGATGAAAATACAGAGGCAGAGAAAACCATGGAAGACAATGATGTCACATCAACAGTGATGTTAAGTAGTGGATGTGAGGAACAAATTCAAAGCCACACAGAACATGTTTCAGGAAATGTTTCTTCCACTGAAAATAGTGATGTAATTGAGTTGAGAAAGGAAACAGAATCAGGAGATGATAGCATAGAAGCCCAACAGCTTGGTAGTAAGGAATCTGAACATAGTGATTTAAATCACTTGACTAATGAGAATTGGGAAACAGGTACACTGCAAAGTCAGGGTATTGAGACTCCTCTGGGAATACCTACTGACATAGACACAGAGCATGAATCTGAAAGAGTTGCACAAGAGCAGAAAGTAAAACAAGAGGATTTTACAATTTGCCAGAGAGAAGACAGTATTGAAATATTTCAGGAAGCTCTTGATTTTGTGGTTAGCAGCCATGCATCAGCTTCTGAACAGTCAGGATCACCAGAAGGTGCAAGAGCAGGTACAGGTAATGAAGAATCACATGTGGAGGCTCACACTGAAAGTCTCTGTCAAGCAGAAGAAAGCACTGAAAATGAGGTTATGAGTAGCTTGGAGAAACAGCTTGATGAAGATGAAGGGTGCATAGACAGAACAATTAGTAAAGTAGGGAGTGGTAAAAATGAGAGTGATACAGCCAAAGAAGAAAATAAGACTGGAAATACAGTTCCGAGTCAGGGAAGGAAAGAAGTAGATTCTGTGGAAGAGGAGGGAGAAGCAACATGTGAAAGTGAGGTCACACCAGATACAATTGTAAACGAACAAAAGCCAGATGAAACACATACTCTATCCACTTTTTCAAAGAGCGATCTGATATTAGCGGAAGAGGAAGGAAATATGCAAGATGAGGCAGAGAATGAGAAGGATATTGCTGGGAAGGGACAAACAAAAGACATAGGAAAGATGGAAGAATTGACAGGCATGTTGGATGTACAACCAGATTCTGAAAACAAAAGGGTGGAAGAAGAGGAACCTGTGGCATCCCTAGATGAATTTGCAGAGATAAAAGAGGGTGTATCGCATCAGACAGGGCAGGACCAAGATGTCATGAAAGAGAGTCAATCCCAAGAAACTATTTTAGTTCCTTGTCCTAGCGATCATGAAATTGAGGAGTCAAACACAGAAATGTGGGATGAATCTAGGAAAGGAAAGGAAAGTAGAGGTGAGTTGATGGAAGATGAGAGAACACAGGTAGAAACCCAAACAATTAAGTGCAGTGAAGAAATAAAGAATAATCCAATACAAGAAAAAGAGAAGACTGTAGAAAATGAAATGCAGAAAGTAGTTAAACAAGAGGAAGATGAATCTAGACAAGAATTGACTCAAGATGTCAGTGTAATTATTGAAGAGAATGTTGATGATAAAGAGGCATCAGTGGAAAGTAGCGAGAAGCTGGATCTTCCAGACCAGCAGCATGATAGATTTGTTTCCGATGATAGTTCATTGCAGAAAATCACAAAACTATCACAGCAACTTAGTGAATCCCTTGAAGGCAACACAAAGGAAATGGAAGTTCAGAACGCTGTGTTAGATGATGCATGTCAACTTAGCAGAAAAGAAGGGGATACAAAACAGATGGGAAATGGGAATGAGGAAGATGAAAATAAAGGAATAGAAGAGCAGCATGAATTACAAGAAGTTAAGAAACAGGAAGTTGTTCCAGATATTGAGGAAGATGCTGATTACCTCAAGACACAGAAAGCAGAGCTGGATGAGAAGCCCGATGAACAAGTTGAGGTGGAGGGTCAAGAGGAGGAAATAGTGGAAGATGATGGTAAAAAAATTGATTTTGATGATGAATTAGGGCAGATATTAAAAGCTCCTGGAAAGCATGATGCTGAGGAAGTTACTACACAAACGTTGGAGGAAGTTAGGGAAAAGGAAATAGTCACAGAAACTGCCAAAACAGAAAAAGGTGAAAAGGAGGAAACTCATCAAAGCAGAACCCAGAGTGTAGAGAATGAGGGCATGATTACTGAAGGCAATGCTAGTATCCAGCAGGAAAAAGGAAAGGGAACTGAAGAAGCTGGTCATTTGCAAACTGATGCATCTCAGTCTGCAGCTCCAGAAAAAGCATGTGATCTGGTGGAGGACGAAACTGGAAATGAAAAAGTGTTAGACAGCAATGATATGGAAAAAATAGCTGATGGATATTCATCAGAACAGGAGTTAGGAAATGTAGGAAACACTAGGGATGAAAGCAAAGAGGATATGCAAGCTAGTAGAAGGGGCAAGGGTAGATCTAAAGAAGATTGTATGATATCATGAGTTCAAAATCTAGGACCCAAATAAGTTACATACCATTCTATCTGTTTCAGTACAAAAATGCATTTTGCACAATAAATCAGACTTTAGAAATACTCTTTAAGTTTCTCTGAATGCAAGTCTCATAGTACAATGTCAATCTATACATATGGGCATCCTTCCAAGTTAGTTACTGCGATACATGTCCACCAGAGATTAAACATGTAGATTTGTTTTAAATCTCTCAGGTTTCATATTTTATCACCAAAAGAACAAGCAGCACAAATGTACTGTTCAGGTTCACGTCTAGTTAAAATGCTTCTAAGGCAGATCTCTCCTACCAAGAGACCTTAAATACTGCTCTTATTTTCTAGACTAGTTTTAAGTAAATTAGATGTTTTGAATGTACTTAAATACCTGCCATACGTCTCTGTTAGGTACATCACCACTTCATGGTAACTATCATAAAGCAACTCTCAAGTATTACAGCACTTCTTTGTGAATACCTAAAGATTCAGGAACCAAATATCACTGCTAAAATTAAAATATATAAAACCCCACTTTGTGTATGATTTTAGTATGAACACATTCCAAAGCATGGTATATAAGATAAACACACGAAATGCCAAAATATTAGTTAGGTCACTGTGAATCTGCTTAGTCTGCACACTTTCTTAAACTCTCTACTGTTCTTTCAAAGTAAAACTTGTTAGTCTTCTGAAAGGAATAAGTGTATACATGTTTACTTAATCTAGGCACTTTGCACCAGAATAAGCCTTCTACATCATGTCTCTCACATGTGCTTTTTTATTGTTTTAGGACTGTTTTGGTACACACACTGTGTGTAGATTTTCTGTCAAGTACATTTTATTGCAAAGTTAATAGTATGATAAAATATCTATTTTTCTTAGAGGAAAGTTTGTTTAAATTGCATTTCCTTATTGCATTGTCTTTTTTGCAAAAATATGGTTATGAAAGAATGTTTTCTTATCTCAATATATATACTTTTTCCTTCCTCCTTGCCAGGATGAAGTCAATTTTGAATGTCTTAATCTTTTTGAATGTCTTAATCAGATAATTGGTATTGCTCTTTGTACTAGTGCCCATATAGCCAAACCTGCCTTTTTGAAAATCTCTCTCAACAGCTAGATTGCTTGTGATAGCCTGAATATAAACAGTAGAGATGTATGTCTTTTATTTGCAAGTTTTAAACCAGCTGGGAAGAAATGTGTTTTTTGCAAGAGGAAACATTCTTTTAAACTTGTTTTAAGCAATGAAATCAATGCACACTCAAGGTTTTGGGTGATCTATAGCAAGATATTGCTCGTATTGCTGTTACAAAATTAGTAGAGTGCAAATAGATTGAAAAGATTCAAGATGTATATCACAAATGTACTGAGCTGTATATAATTGAAATAAACGTATTTTATACTTTAAAATACCTGTCCAGAGCACTACTTGCAAACCTGCATAAAATTCAATCTAAACTGATGAGATTCTAAAAGCTTTTTTTGTAAAAAGGCATTGCTCAGTGGCTTTATGTATTGTAATTTCCCTAAATGTCTAAGTTCTTTCTTATTGACAATTTTTCCTCCATGCTATAGGTAGTAGAATTAATGTGATTTAATGAAACCTTGACCTCCACATCCCAGGAATTTCATACGACATTGCATGAGTCAGTAATTTTAAACCTACAGTGCCTTTTACATGGCTTCCTTTCTGACACTGTGATGGCAGCTTTGGTGCAGTTTCTGTGAAAATGCGCAATCCTTAAGATTGAGGCCAATAAATGTTAATATTGGAATATAATCGTTATAATATTAATTTGATGAACTGCCACAGGTCTTCAAAGCACCTCTTATTGTATAGCACAGTTAACTAGTTTGAAGATTTTTTCATTGCTTGAATCTCAAATGGAATATAAATAAATGTGCTCATTAGACTTTGTCAATAATTAGAAAGTCATTTATAATTAGATATGTGTTAGAATGATGCCTAATCCACTGAAGCATATACCAGCACTTGGTATGTCTGGAGACAACTTGTTCATAAGGAGAAATGTAATTTAAATATTTCTGACATAATTATGGGGAAGTTAATACTAGTTTTTCAGCGTGTACACATCTGTAAGAACTTTTTAGAACATTAGTACAGAGCCAGGGAAACAGATACAATGATGACTCGTTTAATAACTTGGTCATATTGTCGTCTTCTGTTTTTCCAAACTTGGGCCTTGTCTGCACTGGGTATTTGTCATGATTTCAGCATTCTGTGGCCAGCCATCAATGTAGCAGAGTTTTACTGGTGCAGCTGCCTCCGTGACTGGCCACCAATTGCTGAAATCAGGGCAAATACCCAGTGTAGACAAGGCCTCTGAGTTCTTAGGTCACTTTCAGATATGAATCTCCACTCATTTTTGTATGTATGCTTTGAGTTATGTGCACTGCATGAGTGTGGTTCCATGCAGGCAAATCATCTTGAAAAGAACCACAGATAATAGGGAAAAATGGTTACTTACCAGTCCTCCAAGATTACACAGATGACACCCAGCAAAGTGTGTACTGGTATATAGGAAACATGACTTCCCATGTAATAATGCCAAAGATTAGAAAGTATGCAACTGAAAATCAGATTCTTTGGTGTGATACTTCCATAGTACATAACAGCTCATGCTTATAGCTACGACTGCTTTTAGCTTTGGAGGTCCCCTGGTCAGTCCCATATGATGGCAGTTGTCAGACAGACAAAGTAATCGGATGGTTTAATTATAGTGGACTTGAATCCTCTTTCAGTCAACAAAAGCACAAATTTGTGGAGGAAACTCATTGATTCTTTAATGAAATTCATGTCATGTCTGTAGTTTCTTTTGCATGTGGGGCTATTGAGTGATCAGAGCTAGCCTTTGGGGCCCTCCAAAGCCAGTGGCCAACGGCTCCCGTTTATCTGGGTATCTAGCAATGGCAGTGCTATTCTCAGCTTTCATATACCCAAAAAAAAAGTTCCTAGTACTCTTCTTTCTAAAACTAGCCTTGAAAATTAGTCTCTGAAATTTTCCTAAAGATTCATGGTTTACTTGCAGTCCGCCACCACCACCCTTTAGCTGCCACGCTGGCCTTTCGGGTCCACATCACCCATGGTTTGGGGATGGTCCCAATCCCAAATCAGTTCACAGGTCTGGGGGAGCAGTACTGCCCATGCTGCTACTGATGGCACTAGGACTCCTGCACGTTCTCCCACTTGACTTCTTGCAATTGGCCAGCTACACTGCTGGGCAGCCACAGCGACTTCTGGCCACAATGAAGATCGTTGACTAGCATGAGACAAAGCATAGGTTAAATGTGGGATGGAGAGCAAAGGTCTCCTATATCCATATCTCAGCTCTGGCACTCTGTATAGCCTTTGTCAAGTCACACACCCTGTTTTAGTTTTCACCATCAGCAAAGTGGGGATACGCTTTACCTGTAAAGTAGGAAACTAGCTACCACCCCTAAAAGGCACCGTAGAATTCAGTAGAATGGAGTTACCATCCTAGTGCCCCGCAGACATTTGGCTTGTTAGAAAACTTGCAAAATTTCAAAATAAAAATATAGCGGGTTTGTGGGTTTTTCTTCACAGACCCCAGTAAAAGCTCCTTTTCTATGCGTGTGATGAGGGGTGGAAAGGGGAGAACCTACAGAACTCCTTTTTTACACACACACGCATGCTAATTTTGTTTGTACCTAGAACCACCATTTCACTTGCCCTCCCCCAAAACCTCACACCTGCACAAGACTCATGTGATTGAAGTAGACAGGAGTCCATTATGTTGTGGGGCGTGATGAGAAAAACTGCCTTGCAAATGCCCCCAAAAATGCAAAGGGCAGCTCTAAAAATAACTATGACAATTGCTTCCATTCTGGACACTGCAGATATATTTCAAACACAAAAGGTATATTTTACCATACTGTAAATACTGTGGTAGTTGTGTAATAATTATATGTATATATGTGTGCATGGTTAATTTAGCTTCCAGAATTAAATGGACCATTTGGCAGGTGGGGCTGTCCTAAATTAAACCTCATTCTTTAGCAGTTTGCTTTCTGGGTCTTCTTCTGATGTTTGGCTTCCAACCCTGTCTCCAGCCTTGAAATACTTTTTCTTGCTCTTCTATTCTTTGGCTTTGTTTCCATTTTTCCTCTATTTTCTCTTTAAGCAGGGTATTCTGCTCTCCACCTCCCTTTGCTTTTCGGCCACTGTATACGCACATGCATATGTGTTTCAAACCAAGTTATTTATTTTGCAGGACTTACCACAATGTCTCGTATGTGGGTAGTCGTCCGTTCCTCCCTTCCTCTCCACCCCCACTTTCAGTTTCATATCAGGAAAGTTTTGCTTTCCCAAGAAAGTATACAAAACGTGGTTTCACATCGATGCCTGGCTGCCACAATGATGGGTGTTCTTGAAATTCCCTGTGTCCTGTCCGTTTCTTGGGCAATTCTGAGTGCTGAATGGTTTCATACAGTAGATGTACAATGTTGCTGAACTGTCATGTTACTTACGATATGTATGTTGTATCAGACACCACAGATAAAAAGGTGCAATTTCATAATCTTAGCATGACCTCTTTGTGATGATATGCACACCACAGTGATGAATTACTGCATTATCCCGAGTTACCGTTGTTAGTTGTAGCTTTGCCATATATAGAGGCTTCCATTTAAAAAGTCAACATTTTCTCATTTACCATTCACTGGTATCTGCGATGCCATAGTTATTTCCTGTGTTAAGTATAGTATGTCAACGAAGAAAAAGGGTAATAATGTAGTGAGGACCTTTTGCATATATAAGATCTAAAAAGCCCTACTGTCTTCATCTTTTAAAAAATTCAAAACCTACAGTGTAGGTCTCTTTACACAAATCCTATCCTTGGGCGTATATTCAGTAAAATCTATAATAGATTGTGAGTTGTCAATTGCAGACTCTAAGAAATGCAAGAACTTTTTCCTGAATTAACTTCTAATGTTGGCAGTTAACTTAGTAGGCCAGATCCTGATGTGGTAGTTGAACATTCAGCACCTATAGTTTCAGCTCTATGTAGCTGACTGCGTATCTGTAAGGAGTGCTGTGGGGGTGTAGCTTCGTTGGTCGCAGGATACTAGAGAGACGAGGTGGGAGAGATAATATATTTTACTGGACCAACTTCTGTCCACTCTGTGTCTCTGTCTGTAGGGAGCACAAAGTAATATATATGCTCTACAGAATAAGTATAAAACAAAACACTGAGCAGCTTGTAGAAAGGAAAATTCTTTTGGTCAAATTCAGCTGCTCTAAAGGAATACATTTTTCAATGTATTTTGTTCAGTATAAAGGTAAAATAAACTTGGTGGTAATGTAGCTCCATAGTTCATAAAATCACTTGTTGCATAAAACATATGGCACCTGCTGAAATGTTTCCCTTTGAGGCAAAGGGAAGAGACTAGTGTTTGTTTACTTACTTCAATTTTCTTTTCTCAGAATTATCTTTTTAATTCTGCAAAATAGCGTGCTCTCTTGTATTTGTATACTGATCCCCTACTGCTTCAAAATTCAGGTCTAACACAGCAAGTCGTCAAAGCCAACAATCTCCTATTTATATTCGTCCTGAAGGACTAAAATGGAGAGACCCACTTCACCAGACTTTATTTCTTTTAAAAAAATATATATATATATCACAGACAAATGTTTTACTAGAGATAACGAAAGAAAAGGTTGTAGCCAAGCTACTTAGTTACAAAGATGTTAGTAAAGATTTTAAAATGTTAACATGTGATTAGCAATGATTGCAGGTGTATAGAATCTCTTGCTAATATTAAATGTTAAAGATTTGTGAGATTTTTGTGTTGCAGTTGTGTTTGACCCTAGAGTTCTTGCATGCTAACCTAAAGTAGAAGATTAGCCTGTTTGCATGCAGCTGGGTGCTGCTACTGAAGTGACAAGCATGCTCAGTGAGAATGACATAACTTCCTTTGGCTGAAACCCCTTCCCAGTCCTGTCTGTGACCTCATTTCCTGTGGTACGTGCATAACTTCCTTCATCATTACCGTAGTTTCACTAACCTTCACAATTCTTTCTTTGATTAAATACAATATATACCCTGAAAGATGTAAATCAGCACTGAGCTCTCTCTTTTCTCTTTCAGACAGACTGAAAAAGCTCATTGGTGAACGAGAATCCTTGCTAGAACAGGTAATTCACATATTTCAGTATTGCTGGATGCCTGGTAAGCGACATGGTGACGAGGAGATTTACAAGAGAACAAAATACTCCTCTAACATAAAGAGCCTAGGCAATAATGCCCAACAAAGCACCTCAGCTGCTGCTGGAAATGCCGCTGCTATTGCTTCCCTTCCTGTGTTCAGTGTTTGGATTCCACAGGAGCTGGGGTCAGCTTGGCACACGGGAGGTACATTTATGGGGATGGGTATAAGGCAGATTTCTGCCAAACACCGTCATAGACGGGAAAGGAGACACTCGAAAACAATCTTCATAAAAAACTTCATCAGGATTTCAAATGGGATTTTTTCCTCCCAAAATGAGCTAGTTGCATGTTACAGGGCTAACTGCATTGTAGACCCCACCTGGTCTCTTCGAGGTTGCCCCATTCAGGTCTCTGGACTCACACAGCCACCTTTCTTGGAGTGGAATCGTGCTTTTCTTCTACTCAGACTAGGCCTTGCACAGCAGTCCCCAACTGATTATCTCAACATGATTATCTCAACAGGCAGTTCTGTTCTCTCGGGAAGCAATGATGGTGATAAATAGTGAGCAGACAGCCTTCTTAAAGCAAAGTGCTTAGAACAAAACCATTCCAGAGAAAACAGCCCTTTAAACAATAAACAGTCTGCATGCTGGCCTGTCTTTGCATAAGGCTTATCATTAAGACTATCATTTTGTCATGGATATTTTTAGTAAAAGTCATGGACAGGTAATGGGCAAAAAAACAAAAAGATCACAGAAGCAATGACCTGTCCTGGCTGGGAGCTGCAGGGATCCCAGTGGCTGGGAGGGGTCCCCCACTACCTTGTAGGGCTGGGAGCTGAGGTGGGGTGGTCCCCCTGCTGCCTGCGGTGGCAGGGGAGCTACGGGGGGGGGGGGGGGGAGCGGACCTGCTAGTGGCAGAGGCTGGGGAACTGGGGGGCCTCACCCAGCCGCTGAGCAGCTCCGGCATCTGGAAGCTGCCGGGGGCCCCACGCATGGCCACTGAGCAGCTCCGGAGTCCATCTGCCGCTGGCGACAGGGAGCTGTGGTGGGGCCCCTGCTGCATGTGGCGGCTGAGCTGTTGAGGGGACGGGGGGGGGGGACCCCTGCCAACAGTGGCAGCTGGGCAGCTCAGGGGTTGCAGCTGGTCAACTTCAGGGATCCCACCACCTTGAGCAGCTGCGGGAGGGTCCCCCACCGCCCACGGAGACTAGGCTGCTGCGGGACCCCCGCTGCCGGCAGCGGCTGGTTAGCTGTGTGACCAATGTCACGGAGGTCATTAGAAGTCACAGATTCCGGGGCTTCCAGGACCTCCATGACATAAACTTAGCTTTCTGTGAATATGAGGGAAGCCCTACTTCATATTCCCTCCATCTCCTTGGACAGCTGCTGACAATCTTTTTGTGTCACAACGTACAGTTTAGGAGGAGAAATGCAATAGGAATATAATAGCTGGGTAAATGAGAGCCAAATTATTGATGGTGAAACTATACATCATAAAATTCCAAGACAGAGCATATATGCAGACTTTAAAAGCTGACTTGTTTCCTGATAGATGGTAAATTCTTTGGCAGCATAAAGATTCCCATCAATTATTCTCTTGAGATCTTTGGGATTATGATTGTTCATCTGCATTAACTCATGTTGTAAAAAAATCTGACTCTTTAAAATTAATTTGCATGCAGAGTATAAACTGCATTACCAATAACACTGTCCCCTCAATGTTACGTCCTAGTTCTACTCCAGAATCCATACCCTGTTTCCCAAATAACTTCCCATGTTAAACAGTGCTGCAAAGGAACATGTAGGAGACAAATTTATGACAACATATATTGTGAGACAGATGATTTAAGTATGACATTCCTTCTGGCCAAATGAACTCTCGTGGGGGGCAGTCTGTATATTGATTTGACTGCTCTCTGTAAAGACACTGAAATTAATGAATTATTTTGGGACTTTCAGATTAAAACACTAAAAGGACAACTGGAAGAGAAGCAGAAGAATGACAAGATGGAGAATCTACAGTCTGAAGATGAAGTTCTTGAGAATGGGACAGATATGCACATGATTGATCTCCAAAGTAAACTTAATTTCCATTTAAAGAGTAAACTGCTAAGTGCAGTATATGGATAAAACAGTGCAAATATTGGTTTAAACTTGACTCTTGAATTCTGAGAGTCTCTCACTTATAGGCTATCTTGCCTATCCACTTGTTCAATTCATTCTTGTTATGTTGGGAGAATTTTCAGTGCCACGGGCAGTTAGATAAGATTCTACAGTAGGTGCAGGAGGGGGGTGTCTTTAGCATTTCAGTTTCCACTTTAAAGACTATGCTGCACAGAAACCTCCTTTGTATTATCAAGTAGGGGGCTGGGTGGGGACTCTCTTCACACTACCAATTCTGCTCTTAGAATTGTCACGTGATGTGGTCTGAATCGCTCCCTGCTCACAGGGACTGGAGCGTGTATGCGTACCAACTTGCACGTATAGGGGAACGTTACAGAATATTTCATGCCAAAGCACAGAGCATGAACCACCTGCCCACCAGCCAGCCCCACATAGTAACAATGCAACATTTTAAAGCTCCAGCATTTTACGTACTGGAGCCCTGTCCAGATTGTTCCTACATTTCTGATAACAGATTTGTAATTTTTTTAGGAGACGCCAACAGACAGATCAGTGACCTCAAATTTAAACTTGCAAAGTCTGAACAAGAGATAACAACTTTGGAGCAGAATGTAAGTTTGCACATGGAGAGAGAGTGATCAGCTAAGAAATATAGTTCCATGATAAACTAAGGCTATGTCTACACTGCCAGGCAGGACAGACTACGGGGGTGTGAATATCAATGCGCACCAAAGTGCTGTAACTCCCGTCTGGACACAACGGGCGCAGACTGAAAGGTTCTAGTTCGCACTAAGGTATACTCCTGGGGGAATTCTGCACCAAAAAAAATTCTGCACATATTTTAAAATCCTGTATGTTTTATTTGTCAGAATAACACAATATAATCGTGTCGGTTTCAGTTATTTTGGTAATCTATTTCAAAATGCCTACCAGTCAGCAAGCATGTCTGCAATACAAACAACAACAAAAGATTCCCCCAGGAGTAGAGAGTTAAAGAAATCCCTTCCACAACCCAGTTGGGTGCCTCAGTCTGGGTGTGTCACACATGCCAGCTGAGCACATCTTGGGAGAAAACTCTGCTCCTGCGGTCTTTTAGTTGATTCTCGTTTTTTCACCCTGCCCCCATAGGGTTACCATATAGAGGTTTCCAAATAGAGGATACTGCTAGGGGGAGAGTGGGAGGTGGAGCTGGAGGGGGTACAGTTGGAGCGTGCTGGAGGTGGTATTTGGGGATGCTGAAGAGGTCTGTACTGGGAGAGGATATTTGGGGAGGTGTTAGAGGGGGTTATGTGGGGCCTCCTGGCCCAGACACCCACACCCCCTCCCCACAGAACCCAGCTGTGGGGCCAGACACCCGCATCCCCAGAGCCCAGGGATCCAGAGGGAAAAACAGCCTGATGCTGAGTCCTGGGCACATATGGAGTTTCCTGCACACCACCACCTTCCTTCAGGGCATGCTGGGAACTTCAGCTGCTGGGAACCTTGGCAGTGTTCTCTCTTTGCAAGCTTGGGAGCCAGGCTCTGTGGGGTCCAGCAGCTCTGCAGTGCAAATTCTAAGGGAAAAAATAAAATAGTGTGCAAATTGTGCATTGTGCAGTGGTGGTGACTTCCCTCAGGAGTAAAGGTAGTCCTGTTTGAAAAGTACTACATTAACATAACTATGAACCTTTGTTAGTACTCGCAGCATCCACATAGGGGAGTTACAGTGCAACAATTTGGTGTGCACTGCTATTCACACTCTGTAGTCCAACCTCTGAGGCAGTGTAGGCAAGCCTTTAGTCTTGTTTGCTGTAACAAGCTTTGAAGAAAGGATTGTTAGGGATTCAGAGCTATCTCGTGTTCACACAGACTGGAAATGCTTTCATTTATGTATAGGAAATATTCTTCTATAAATGTAGAGTTCAAAACAACAATCAACTTCAAGGATCTGTATTAACACCATTTTGAAAATACAAGAACACTTTAGAATGTGGTCATATCCAGATAGCTGCAGTTCTTGACTGGCTGGAGGCAAATGGTGTGGAGTATGAGTCACGCATAACACAGTTGGGTATCACTGCTCATTATGCCTTTTGTCCTGCATAAGTCAGCAACACAGTTATTCTTCAGAGAGGAAAGAATGGCCTTACTTAGTCACTGGTTGTAGAGAAGTTTGCCCTGTTTAACTTTCGGGGTAGGTAAGTTACATTTTTTTTTTTTAATACATTGAAACATTTCCCCATATCGTTGGTAGAGTATTAGAGAAGAATGCCAGTAACTGACACCCCTGTGGCATAGTTTTTCTCAGAACATGCCCTTCATTTTAATAAGACCACAGTGTAGACTCCCAACTTCACGGGGTTGCCAAAGGAAAGAGAGGATTAGAAGTTTTTACCTGTACACAGTTCTTAATGGTATACTTGCTTTTTAACCTTAGGTAATACGGTTGGAGGGTCAAGTAGCTCGATACAAAAGTGCTGCTGAAAATGCTGAAAAAATAGAAGATGAACTGAAAGCTGAGAAACGCAAACTCCAAAGAGAGGTAATTTCCCGTTACATTATAGATGAGCAAATTCAGTTTCTACAGAGGATTAGCAGATTCCTCTCTGAAAGCTTTTTTTTTCTCACAATAGTTGCCATGTAAATGACTACTTTTGTATTGTTCCTGTTAGTCGCGCTGAAGGATTTGGCCAGATTCTTAGCACTCTTAGATCTGGTTAATGCAAATGCAACTGTGACAACTCACGATAGCACGCTTCCCTTGAACTGATTACTGTAATTGATTCTTGGGTAATGTCATCCTTAATGCCTAGCACCTCTCTCTAACTTGTATCAGACTTGGTGCTACTGACTAGACTGGAGCTCTCATTTCCCAGGATCATATCCTTCAGTACAGTTCTACTTCAATGACAAAGTGTCATTTACAAGTGTCAAATCCAAATGTTCATTTGAGTCAGCGTACATAAGACTTGAATAATTGGTGTTTGTACTATAAAATCAGTTACAAATGTTGGCATACATGTCCTTTAATTAACGTCATTAAGAATCAGTTCTCAATTACAGCTTCTGTTTTTGTACTTTCAAATCTTTGACCCTATTAGGATGTGTAAATGAGAAATTAGTGGGAAGCTGGGAATACTGGCATTGGGGTATCAGAGGTCGTGTTTCATCATTTAACCACAATGACATAGAATCAACAATAAAGGACCTAGAAGATAGGCCCCCCATCAACTTTAGATGTTTGGCAGAAGTCTAAATTTAAAGTCAAGCACTTACACTGATTGACATTGCAGCTACTGAACTAGTCTTCCTTGCTTGTTGTTTTGATCATGTCCCTCAATGGGCTCCCCACACATGATCACCTCAAATTTAAACATCTTGTCATCACCTTCAAAGTTCTGTATAATTCTGCTCCTTCCTACTTATCTTTTATCAAGCTTCATATTGTCCACCTCTCCAGTCCACCAGTACTCTAGCCCTTGTCTGCTCATTTGTCAGTTTCTTACACAATAACCTCTGTGCCGCCTTCATTGTGGCGCTTTCTGCATGGTGCAACCTCACTGATCTCATCCACAGAGCCTCTACTCTATCGACATAAGGCCTTCTTAAAAGACCCATTTCCGCCATGCTGCCTATAATGAATCAATGACTTGCTTATTGATGTTCCTGGTCCTTTTCCCCAAAGCACTCTCTACTTGTCTGTTTTTACAGTGTGAGACCGCTGGAGCAGAAACTATCCTTCATGAGTGTTTGGGAAGTTGGTGCTACCATAAATATATAGTAAGCAAATGTAATAATCTTCAGGCACCTAAGTAAATGGCCTGAATTTCAGAGGTGCTGAACACACATTATTCCTCTTGGAGTTTGCATTGACTTGAGAGAGAATGAGGTTTGCTCAGCACCTCTGAAATTCAAGCTATTTAGTTGATGTGAAATTCCCCAGGGTAGAATGTGAGAGTTGAACAGCAGTGTCCCCTTAACTCTAGCCTGGGGTGCCTTTTTCGCTGCTGTGCTGTCAGAACATCCACTCTTGGCTTGTTCACACAGCCTTCAGCGTTCAAATTCACTCCCAGCTAAATACATGAGCACTCTGACCAGTCACTCATTAATTACATACAGGGCGACACCCACAAATTCTTAGTCCCAAACTTTCCAGCAAAAATGTGCATCTTGTACTGTCCAGCACACTACTGAACAATGCAAGCTCATAGAAAGTCCATAATTTCATCAAAGGAAAGGGCTTATCCCAAAAAGAGTTTCCCACGCACTTTAATCCAAACACACTGGTTAAGATAAAACAATAAGCTAAATTTATTAACTATAGAAAGATAGAATTTAAGTGATTACAAGTGATAATGCATAAAAGTTGGGATTTAGTTACAAAAGAAAATAAAAGAATAATAAGCCAGCTAAAACCTCACGTAAAAAGCTAACAACTTAAAAGCAAAGGTTTCGTTTCACCATACACTGTCAATTTCACATGCTGGGTCTCTTTGCAGCCTGGGACCACTCCCTCCTTAGTTCAGTTCTTTGAGATTCATTAATGTCCTGATCAGAGAGATGGGAGAAGGAGAGGTGAAGTCCAGCATTTTCCTTCCCCTTTATAACTTAATTTCTTGTGCTAAAAATATCCTTGCTAAGTCATGGTGACAGTCTGTTGTGGATGTGAGGTTTGAAATGTTCCTGTGATGCAATGGAAATTGCTTATTCACACCTCCCCCCTCCCTGTGGGAGAATGGCCACATAAGTATCTCATTATTTTTAACACCTGCATGGGGCCAGTGTCTCTTTGTCTCGAAAAACTGCTTTGTGGGTGTTACCCAGAATTATAACATATTTCAGTAACAATCATACAGTAGAATCTCATAACTTTACATATAGTGTTGCTATACATATTTAAATGGGATAATAATGTTCAGCAGATTATGACTTTTCACATGATACCTCACAAGTCATACTTCGTACAGAAGTTATCATAGTCTTGTAAAAGAGGTGACCATAATAGTATAGACCATCACACTTGGATGGTCCAAATTTGAGTCATGTTGGTTTGGAAAAATGTCTTATGAATAAAATGCACTGTGTGGCTTTCAAAGTAATGGTGCAGGCAGTTGCTTAATTTGTCAGCACTTGTTGAAAATCCATCATTCTTGTAATGAGGTTGTTCTTGTAATGAGGTTGCAGCAATATGGAAATCAGAAAGAATTAGTGTTGGTAAAACACCCAAACCACATTCTTTGGGAAAGGAAAAACATTTCAACAGCTAGTGATGGCTTTTCCTTTGCTTCTTCCTTCCAGCTTCGCTCTGCATTGGATAAAACTGAAGAGCTTGAAGTTAGCAATGGCCATCTAGTGAAACGGCTGGAGAAGATGAAGGCCAATCGAAGTGCTTTACTATCTCAGCAATAATAGCCGGCTTTCACTGAAAACTACTACTTGATGGAATGAGAACAACATTGGAGATGCTTGTCTTTTGCTGTTTGGGATGCTTTATCATCATGCCTTCTGAGAACAAACAAAAACCAACCCCAAACACATGCACTCATTTGCTATATGCCACCAAATTGTGGCTCTCTCTACGCAGATTCAATCCTGCTGCACTATATACATAGGAGTAGCTGATCCAAATGGCTGTGCCTGTAGATGCCTTTCCACACTGTATGTTTGGTACATTTGCAGTACAGTACCTGTATACCATTTAACAAGCACACCGGGCATCGTGTTAGTTCTTCATCCCGAAAAGCACAGCAGCCGTTTTTTGCCATTTAAAATGGTGTTAAAAATAAAGATTAAACTGGGACTTGAATTTTGTCTTGCTGAAATTTAGGGGGGGGAAGCTGTAATTTCTGGACTTCTCATGGCAGTATCTTCAATTTAGTGACTACAGTAGTATATTCATAGCAGGCTGTTCATTAACAAAACACTGTGGAACCACAAGCCATTACAAAGCAAAACTCCTTCAGTGGAAACCATGGAAGATGATGGTCTTGGAAGCAAAAGTGACCTTAAATGACTTTGCCAATAAAACAAAGGTGTTTGGAAGGAATTTTGCATCAGTTCAATCATAAGACTATTTTATTTCAGGGTGAATAGGCAATAGCTTCACTGAATTACAGCTTTTTATGTGTATTATTTAATCCCTATATTTGGAATTGAAGTAAACTACTTCTTTTAAAGGATGTAATAATGTTGCATAAATAAACCAGAGTAAGGCCATGTTTTAAAAAAGGTGGACTGCACTTACGTCATTTCACTACAGTTGTCAAAGCAAATATCATTGGTTTAAACAAAATGTGTGAAGGGTTCTTCTACATCAGAAATCACCTACCAGTACTTGAGCGGTTAGGAATCTCTGTGCTTCTACAAAAGATCTACCAGTCTAATTTTTGATAAGTAGCTGAGAAGTAAAGAAGCACTTTAGAATACATTGCTACATAGATTTTTCTACAAGTTCTGTAATTGCAAAACTGTTCCTTGGGAATTTTACAAAACAATTTTCCACTTGAAAAAGAAAACATAACTAATTAAAATATCCCGGGCAGTTTTTACAATCGAGTGACTCTGTTAGCATTACAGCTCTGCTTCATTAGAAAAGATTTATAATATTGAATTCAAAGCAGTTATCTGAGAAATAAATCCCAGCAATTTGTCCCCCCTCCAGAGAAAGCTTGTAGTACATAAGGAATGCAGATGATTGTACAAAACTCCCAAAAACTCTGTTCCAGATATAAGATTAGATATCTCTTCACCAGAAATAATTTTCCATGAATGCTGACTCTTCTAGACTCCCTTCGCTTCTGTTGCTTGCCACGTACTAAGCCAAATTCGGGGTCAAGAGGCCAAATTTCTCCTTAACCTCAGCTTTAGATTTCTGGTCCACATACTGTTGTTCTTGCTTTTCCCTCCTATTTAGAAGTTAGAATGCAGGACACTGCTGTTGTCCACTAAAGGAAATATTGCTGATCTCGGTTTAATTACCTTCGAAGATCAGATAAAAATGTTAATTGGATGTGTTTCCCTGGCTGGAGAAGGAACACTCCTCATTCCATCAGAATGAATTCAGGCATCTGGCTTACCTCAGTGGGGAAGGAGTAGATCACTGTTGTGGAAGAGGGAGTTGGGATGAGGAGGCTTCTGTGGTCTTAGAGAAATGTAGGGCTAGAAGGGCCCTCAAGAGGCCATACCCCCTGCACTGAGGCAGGATTAAGTATACCTAGACCATAATTTTTTGCCCTTGTCAATCGGATATAGAGTTGTATAGTGGGTAAAAGGACTCCTTTAAATGAAATCTCCACCTCCAACTGGGCTTTTATGGAAAGACTCTTCAGATGCAGAGCCAGGTTTCTTGCTGAATACCTCAAACTAGACGTAGAAACCAGATTTGCAACTTTGTGACTTTTCTAATTTCTGGTGTATAGAGCCTCTAGTGTCTACAAAATACAATGAAGTTTTTTATTAAAATAAACATACCATAGTATTTTATTAAAGGATTAAGTTGTGTGATTGATTCCCGCTTGGCATATCTTCTTGTGGTAGTGGTGAAAATACTGTCTTGTGACAAAAATCGGGGGGGGATCGGTAACAGTAAGGGTTGGGCCAAAAAATTTAAACAAATATTTTGTTCATCAGGAAGTGCTGTGATTTTTTTTTTTTTAAAGGAACTTGCATCCATGTGCATTAATCTCTTTATCACAGACAGAAGTCAAATCCAAATTTCATAACCTGGATGCTTATGCCTCTAAGAAATCTTTCAGTGTGTAATAAACTAGCTGAATATCCAAACCATAATTTGTTCCCTCTGAATCTCAGTATGACCTAGGTTTAGTTGTAAGGGAAAAAAATATCAATTGGTTGTAGCACATTAATGTTTATTTTCCTATGAAGAATGCACACTAACAGGGCTTTAAATGGTGGTAACAACATTGGCTCCAAACCGCGGGGAAGTCAATGCATCCGGGTGGAGTTCAAGGGTATGTCTACACTGCAGCGGGAAGGGAGCCTCCTAACCCAGATAGAAACACCTGCTGCAGCTAGTGTGCTAAAAATAGCTGTATGAACATGTGGCTTCGGCAGTAGCTCGGGGTCTTAACCCGACCCCCTGCGTCTGAGCTTGGGTGGCTAGCCTGAGTCTCTACCACAGCTGTAACATCCACACTTATTTTTAGCATGCTAGCTCCAGCCGAACTAGTGTGAATCTGTCTACCCTGACTGGCAGATGTGCTCCCAGCTGCAGTGTGGACACAGCCCTGCTGACTTCCCTGGGGCTCCATGTGGCAGCTCATTACAGAATCAGAATGAATGTTCCAATAATTCTATTTAAATTTGCTGTCCTTTGCTTTGTTTTGAAATGTTTAATTTTATGGCATTAAAAAACTATGGCATGTGTTAACTTAAACGGTTTTTAAAATCAATTCTTCTATTAAGAAAAACAAGAACATACAGACCTGAACTGATCTGGAGATCCATAAGTAGAAATTGATGTGTACTTATTTGGGCATTTTTATGGAGGGGTTTATCATGACAAATGTGTGTATTGGAAAACGTAGGCTTTTCTTCTTTAACCAGACATACAAAGTACAGTAACACAAGTTTTTCAATTTAAATTCAAATTTACATTTATAAGGGTTTCTATCTCTGAATGTAAATACAAAACATGTAAAATGCTAGCTCTCCTACAGACCACTGCAATGAGAACTGTAGTTTTTATTTTAAATGGATTGAAATATGGAGAGAACCAGGGTTCAGACTTGCCATAAATAGGTTTGAAGGTGTCAGTCCAGTCCTTTATAGATGCTTGTTCACTACTGTACAGTGAGGCAGAGTTGGCAATCTTGAGCTTGGGAAATACTCAGAATTAAACAACATTGATCCTGCTGGATGAACTAAACTGATAGTGTAGTGCAGTGTCTGGTATAATCACTTACTTATCACATTTCGTATAGAAGCCACCACTCACTTTTTCTTTTCATCCAAAAGGGTCTGGATAGACATAGAGGTAATTTTTATTCACCAAAATCTTGTAAACTTTGTATTTCCATCTAGCTCTGGCCATAAAGGTATCCCAATTTACCTATATACAGTTTTAAAATGTAACTAACTGGGAAATGCAGTATTTGCCTTTTTTCCTTCCTCTTACAATATTTCTCAATTGGTATATTTTTTTTCTCCATCATAACCAACTAATGGCATTAAACCAGTATGAGGTCTTAATGCCAGTAAATGTCTTCCTATTTTAGTTTGATGTCTTTCACATGAGATTAGGGATATATGTGCAAGGCACAATTTTATTGGACACACTTGCTTCAAGAGGAATGTAAAGGGCAGGGCCAAAGGTAGAGTGGCTTTAAATTTAGCATACTTTGCACTTTAGTAATTTATCGTATAAGAATGTATACAAATTACCATCATAACATCTTGTCTTCATAGCCATTGCTTTGTGTAAAATGCTTGTTATATTTTTAGTGACTAGCTCCTCAGACATGACATAACACAGTCATGTCAGCTGATTGAAATCCTCCTTTCCTACTCTACTTTTCTTATTCTTTTGACTTCTTGGGTCAGTGTCTTGCTTTGACAAGTCACCGATTCTTTGTTCTTCCTACTAAACAGGGGAAACAAGTGGTTTGAGCATTGGCCTGCTAAACCCAGGGTTGTGAGTTCAATCCTGGAGGGGGCCACTTAAGGATCTGGGGCAAAATTAGTACTTGGTCCTGCTAGTGAAGGCAGGGGGCTGGACTTGATGACCTTTCAGGGTCCCTTCCAGTTCTATGAGATGGGTAGATCTCCATATATTAATTATATATTCTTGATGTTGTCAGAGCATTGTAGATTTTTACCCCTTAAGCCTATATAATTGAGGAAAGGTATATTTTGTAATTCATATCTATAATATTGCTATATATAGTATACAGTAATGTAATTCAGGTCAAATACTTCTATCTCAATTTTAATAGCTTTACATATAGTGCAAAAAATGTAGTCCTTGAGCACCCTACAGTATGTGTGCCAGTTGCTGTATATATCTGACTTTCTGTATTACATATAGTAGGGGGAAAACATATTCTGTAGGCACTATCACCACACAGATGTGGAAAAATGTTAATAGTAATGGCTAGCATTCTGATCCTGAAGGTCTTATTCAGAAAAAACTCCCATTCTAATAAAACTATTAATGAAGACTGCAGAGCTGAGCCCTAGACTCTCAATGTGTATTTGACAGACCCCTTGATCTCCCAACACGCAATATCTTAGTTCTCACTAGATCAGTAGGTCTAAAATGAATTGGGCCATAAGAAAGGTTAACACCCCCCAAATAACGCAAATGCTTGTGCTTTCTATTCATTGGTAAGCAGACAATGTAATAGTCATGTATCAAGATAGTAATTAAGGTGCAAATACAAACTTGTCTGAGAGTTTGTCCTAATGTGTTGCATTAATAATTAGCACACGATTCTCTAAATTATGCCTTTAGACATTGACTAGCCTTAGCCTTAATAATCATGTATTTGTGTGATGTTTGTAAACATTTGCATTTGCTCTTTCATCACCTCCCCTAAAAATCCTGCGGCCTCAGCCTGATCACCTAAAGCCCCAGGCAGACAGGTAACATAAATCTGTCACACAAGTATCCCACTCTACCCTAATACACATTCTATTTCAGAAAGAAAAACGTTCATCCGGTGTGTATTTTTGAATTGATCAGCAATAGGCAGTATAAAGAGGTTTTCGTGTACATGCACCCACCTTTCAGCAGAAATTTCACAAAGATGTTTAACAAGTCTGTGCAATAAGAACTTTAGTACAAAGCTGCTGCACTGTTCTGAAGTTTGGTAGGGAAAAGTTTCTCTTTTTCCTCTAGGTCAGGGATCTGCAACCTCTGGCACGCAGCCCGCCAGGGTAAGCACCCTGGCGGGCCGGGCCGGTTTGTTTACTTGCCACGTCTGCAGGTTTGGCAGATCACAGCTCCCTCTGGCCGCAGTTTGCTGTCCCTGGCCAATGGGGGCTGTGGGAAGGGGTGCAGGCCGAGGGATGTGCTGGCCGCCGCTACTAGGGTTACCATACGTCCTCTTTATCCCGGACAGGTCTGGCTTTTCAGCACTCAAACCCCCGTCCGGGGGGAATTGCCAAAAAGCCAAACATGTCCGGGAAAATGCCAGCCAGGCACTTCCTCTCCCGTGGCGGCTCTGCTCCTCCCCTGACTCTTTGGCTCTGTTTAAGAGCCGAGCTGCCCGAGCGCTATGGGCTTCAGGCAGCCCCCTTGCCTCCGGACCCCAGCTGCCGGCCGGGCACTTCCCCTCCC
>NC_048308.1:67392802-67425118 GCF_013100865.1 Trachemys scripta elegans | reverse complement strand
TGGGAGTTCTGGGGGGGGGCTGTCAGGGGGTGGGGAGTGGTTGGATGGGGCGTGGGAGTCCCAGGGGTCTGTCTGGGGGTGGGGGTGTGGATAAGGGTTGGGGCAGTCAGGGGACAAGAGGCAAGGAGGCTTAGATAGGGAGTGGAGTCCCGGGGGGCAGTTAGGGGCAGGGGTCCCAGGAGGGGGCAGTCAGGGGACAAGGAACGGGGGGAGGGTTGGGGGTTCTGGGGGGGCGGGAAGTGGGAGGCGCGGGGCTAGGGCGGGGCTCCTCCCGTCCTCTTTTTTGCTTGTTGAAATATGGTAACCCTAGATGATGTGAATGTCATATTTACAAAGCTGAGTGGACTAAATTTAGGAAGCATGAAGTAAGATGGACACTTGTGATTTCTTTGATTATGTAGAAGTTGTGCAATGTGTGCTTCAGATTAATGGGGGTTTTGTTTCTTGGGGTTTTTAGCTTCTTGTTTGGTTTGGGGGTCGGTTTGCAGTACACATCAGAGCTATCCAGTGTCTTGTGCATTAATCATTTAAAAAAAATTGGGAATATTAAGAGATTTCTTTAAACATCTGGAAAACATGCAGATGTTTTCTGGAAGTGCCATGGGAGACTAAATGTATTGTTAAGCATGTACGTAGTATTTATGTTTAAAAGGTTCCCATGTCAGAAGGAGAGACTTTCCTGACAGTTGCCATTTAGATTTTCCCAAATATTCCAAATATTGATGTTGCAGCACAAGTTTTCAGAGGATTAAGTAATAGAAAGACATTTCCCTCTTCCATTTTTACACTATCACTGCTTATAAGTATAGCTCAAATTTGATTTAAGGCTTGGATTTTCATTTGAAATATATACTACTGTACATTTGCATGTTCACATACTATTGACAATGTTAGTTTGGTAGTTATGTAGAGTGAGTTAGTAGAAAACAGACATTCAAAAATCACGGTTTTTTTTAATCCCAGAAGATAAATTTGCTTTTTTGTAGATCGTACAGAGGTTAATGCAGGATGAGAGATTTGCCTTCAGATCCTGCTTTTCTGTGTTAATCTTTTAAATTTGATTTTGAGTTACTGTCCTGAGGATGGGGGAAATAATTTATTTTCCATTCCTACAATTTTACTGTTTGTTTCCAATGTGTTAGTCAGAAAAGCCTGAAGTATTAGAACTGGTAGATATACCTGTTAGTCCTTACCTGTAAATGTAACTAAGCCCTGACCACTTTTCAACAAAGTCTCTGGCTATTTGGTTCCAGCTGTGTTTTCCCCTGCCTAGTATATTGTTTTATTTTGAAATGTGTTTCAATCTTTTGAGTCATAATAATATTTTGATGACTGTATGTTTAAGGAACAAGAAATTACTTGTAACTTTGTTTCTTTGAAGTTAACTTTTCACAGGATTCCCACTTACTTATCCCACCTCCCCTCACAGTTTGCGGTTCCATTCCAAGTTGATATATTCCTGGTAGGACATTATACCATGTCCATCCTTGAAATGAGGAGGTGGCTTTCTGTCAGCACTTGCAAGATTCCTAGTTCTCGGGAGACATAGGACTCCACTCTTTCACTTCTACCTGCCTTTTTTTTAGACAAGCTCTACTACTCATTTAAAATGGTTTCTGGGGTATCAGAAGTCTCCTCTGCCACAATGTTACTCCAATACTGTATCAAAACTATTTGCATGTTATCATGACTTTAGTAATGTATGATGTAAATTTCTCACTGTATACCAATAAAAAAAGAACTCATGGTTCAGCTAAGAAATAAATATTTCATAGAATATCAGGGTTGGAAGAGACCTCAGCAGGTCATCTAGTCCAACCCCCTGCTCAGAGCAGGACCAACCACAACTAAATCATTCCAGCCAGGGCTTTGTCAAGCTGAGCCTTAAAAAGTTTTAAGTATGAGAAAAGTGAGAAGATGGAAAGTTTACCTTGCCCCTTTGCCTGATTGATAAGAGAAGGAGCAGTGTTAAATCTAACTGGATTGTGGGGATGCCTGGAATTATATTAGATAAAATATGTTTTCATTATACTTAAAATAAGTAAGGCCTTGGCTACACTTACCAGCTAGTTCGACGGCTGGAAATCGAAGTTCTGGGTTCGACTTATCGCGTCTAGTCTGGACGCGATAAGTCGAACCCGGAAGTGCTTGCCGTCGACTGCGGTACTCCAGCTCGGCGAGAGGAGTACCGCGGAGTCGACGGGGGAGCCTGCCTGCCGCGTGTGGACCAAGGTAAGTTCGAACTAAGGTACTTCGACTTCAGCTACGTTATTCACGTAGCTGAAGTTGCGTACCTTAGTTCGAATTGGGGCGGGTAGTGTAGACCAAGCCTAAGAATAGCAAATCTTTCTGGGGGTTTTTCATGGTTTGCCTGATGACTTCTCAGTGAGATTTTCTGTTTTTAGAGAGCACACCATACAACCCTGACTTTTATCACAACATAGTTGATCACAGCATGATACCACTTCTATTTTATCTGACAAAATGTTTTATACATTGACATTTTTGTGCAGAATAGATCATTTTGAACTTCTCTTCTTATTTTTAATCAGGTGAGAAACCAATAAATAAAAACAAGCTGTTGATTTCAAGATTTTGTAGTGAAAGTGAATTGGAGGAAACTGTGTTTGAGCTGATTGCTTCTAGTGACAACTCTGATACTTGGACCATGGAACAAAGAGAAAACATCAGTGATAAGAGTAAAACAGGAGTCTTCACTGAGCCAGCCTATGCTATAGACAAGTCTGATGAAATTGATTGTGTTGATACTCTGTTCGGTGAACTTGCAGAGGGCGTCAACTGCTCTGTTTCAGGCCAGGCATATTCCATAAATGTCTCAGAATTAAAGTTTCCAGATGAAAGCTTAGCTTGTTTCAGTTCATCACTAGATGCAGAACTTGAAACTTACAATAAAATAAGAGAGAGGATTTCCAAAGTGTATGAAGACAAAAGTGAAGCTGGTATGTTGGGAAAGGTCTGCAACAATATACATTTCAGTTACAAGGAGAGTGACGACAGACCCAAGAGTGATGTAGATGAAGACTCACAACTAGAGTATCACAGTGCTGAAGAGCAAGATTATTCTGGTCAAAATACCTCATATATGCCTTTTGCGCAAATTAAAACTCCAAGGACACAAAATTCAGAAGTTCTGGAGTTGGGAGAGCCACTTTATGAAGTTATATGTGATGGAGCCATAGGTGGGCAAACTCCTGTTAGCAGATTAGGTGATGGTTCTTTTCCCTTGGATTATGGTGCTGTTGATGAGTTTTATAATAAAGCAGCTATACCAGAATTCTCAAAAACATCTCAGGACTCCATATCACAGATGGATTACAAAGGCCTGAAATGTGAAAATCATGAAGAGGAACAAACTGAAGATACATATCATAGTAAACTTGGTGAAAAGTCATTTGAAAGTGATACTGTTGTGAATAGAGAATATCAAAAATCACTCTCCACGAGCAGTTCAGAAAATCAACAAAAGATGGAGGCTGTTTCTTTTTGTGATGTTGCACAGTCATCACAAATGGCTATAAAAAAAGTGTTTAAAATGAGCGATACTAACAGCATGTTGCAGAAGCATGGAAAGACTTGTGTATTACCATGGGAAAGATCTTCTGTGACATCCACACAGATTTCTAGCAAAAATGCAGACTATTCAATTTCTTGTAGTTGTGAAGAATCATTTTTGTCTGCATTTAATTCTGATTGTCATGATTGCAGCCAGAAGACTGTTGAAAGGAAACCAGATTTTTCTTTTGCACTCCCCAGAATTCCAATGAAAGATGGTCATTTGTCTTGTGTGGAAGTTATAGATAAGTATGCTGGTAATAGTACCAGACATCAAGTAGATTTTCCTGACTCAGAAATCAAGTGCCTCACATGCTTGAATAATGCTACAAGTAATAATAAAGTTACAGTTAACCAGAGTGTTGATGCAAGTTCTGATTTTAGGGCTTGTTTCACTACAAGCAGAGCTACTAGTGCTAATGCTTCTGTGGTATCTAAAGCAAACAACACAAAGTTAACAATGATGAACAAAATCAAGTCTGAAGAATGGCAGAGTGAGACCTGTAGAAGTATTGCCTGCAATACAGATTTGTCATGTGTAGGTGGCAGTATGGAGCAGATTGCCTCATGGCTTGCTGAGACATGGGAAAATTGTATCTACAGTGAAATCCCAACAACTGAATGGAATTCACAAATTAAGGTAATTTTGAGCTCACTGAGCAACTCAAAATAAACTCAGTTTCTAAAACAAAATAATTATATTTGTAACTCTTTCAATGTCAGTAAATGCAGATTGTATAATTCTTTTCTTTTAAATGATTATTGTTTCTAGGATCCTTTGGAGTTGAAAAATAAGTTGAGTGTCAGAGATTTAAGAGAAAATCCTGACAGGTATGTCATACATTGTAAATATTTGTATTTATGGATGCTCAGTGATAAATGTAGAATTTACTTAATAGTCTTCAGGTTCTCTGAAGAAGCAAATTAAGAATTCAACGAAAATATTATTTAGAATGCTTGCTCTGAAGATTAACAGAGCCACTGAGCTTCATTTAATTTTTATGACTGCACTTTCTGCATAAAGATGACTAGAGTGGTAGTGCCATTTCCTCCTCTTAGTTAGGGATCAATATAACGTGAAAGCCACCATGCTTGATACTGCGGAGTACTGTTGTTCCTATTTGGCTAGTGGAGAGTAGGAATTAACTGATTTTAAGTTTCAAGTTTTCCTTCTAAAATGTAGTCAGAAATACCTTTTGAAAGTTATACAAATGTCAAGATAATACATACACAATAAATTAAGAAATATTCTCTCGCTTAATCAGTTCAATAATATATTTTTCCTTTTAAAGGATGTTGCATCTTAGCAAAGAAATTGAGAAGAATTATTCATCAAACTGTTGTAGGATGTTGCTGCGGAGAGCTATAAAAGCAGAATTGCAGCTTCTAAGAACTCACTATTGGATGTGTCATCAGCACTGCTGGAAGATTTACAGACTTGTTATAGAAGAAAGAGAATGTTTTAACAGGCATGCATTTTATTTTTCTTGAATAAAACAGATATGTAATATTCTTCAATAGGATAGAATTTAAGAAATCCAGCTGCTCGTTAATCTAAAGAGAGCAACAGCAAATGCTTTCCTAAAATCCATTTGAACGTCAACCAAATAACTGTTACTTATTTGATAGTATCTTGTGAAATTAAAATATTCCAAATATAATTAATATTAGTCACTGCTAACTACTGTATGCATTGTTGTACACATGTAGTTGTAATATTTATTCAAATACACTCACTGGACCAGTTAATCAGTTCTGCTGAAGACACATTCTTAGGGTGTAATGCCAAAACATCAGAGTATTTTGACCCAATCAGAAGATGGTGGTGTTTGCCACAGAGTTCAAATTGCTAGTAATAACTGGCCTAATTCTTTATTTACTTTTGTCCCTGCAGTAATATTTTGTGTTTTGTTTAGGTACTATTGGAAGGGCATTAGTTGCTGAATAGGACTGCTTTATTCTAAGTGGAACAGGTAGTGATGCATATAGTTGAGATTGCCTGACACTTTCCATTATTAGATCCTGTTTTCAGTTGCTTATCACTTTATCATACTTTAACCATCCAGCCTGAAATTTTCCATAGCAGGTGTTTGCCTCAGGCTGTGCGTGCACTTTGAAAATTTCAGCTAAATCGGTTCACTTGTTTCCAAGAACAAAGTTACAGGAAAGTCTTTGCGGAGTGACTGAACATGCTCCCTTCCAGGAGCTGGTGCGGACACTGTAGTGCCAGGTCCTGGAACTTAGAATAGGAAGTCTCCTATGCTATCATTGTACCACTGCTGGTGCCCAGGCAGCACAGAGGACGAGGAAACAGCCTGATGCAAATGCCAGAGGGTGAGAGCTAGGGTAGGAACAGAGAGGCACAGGGGAAATAGAAGCCAAGTGAGACTGAGAAAGGAGCTGGAAGAATGAATTAGGTGCAGATTCGTACTGAGCAGTGGAGGGGGGGGGGGAGGGGGAGAAGAAAAGAGGGAACATGGATAGGATCCTGAGGATGGTTAGGAGTAAAAGGTCAGACAGGCTGGGTCTGAGGCTGGGACCAGGGACAAAAGAGTTTATAACCACTAAATCACACTTCCTCTTAAGAACTTGGAATTGAACCCATGATTCCTGAGCCTCACAGTCTTCTTGTGCTAGCAAATAGTTTTGCAACCCATTGGCAAAGTTTGCGTTTCATCCTCCCTTGCTGGTTTGTCCACATAAAGGGTAACAGCTTGTTCCTACTAGTTACTTTGTAAGTTCAAATGATTAGAGTTCTGTGCAGTGGATTTAGAGCCCCCAGTCCTGTTGATGACCCATGTGGAGGTCAGTATGATTCTGCATGATGGAATAAGATTTTTTAGTTTGCTTAGGAAAAAAAAAAATCTTAGGAAGTTGCATCCAAAACCACTTCAGACTCCAGGTCAATAGACCATAAAAGAAAATAGAACAATGTTCAGTTTTATCTTCAATTTGTATTCTCTTAAACTAAATGCCCACCAGTCTGGAGGAATTCTTTGGGATTGTTTAAAGTGATTTAAGATCCATTTGTTATCTTTGAGGGCGGTATATTTCAATCTGCCTTTTAATACACTTACTGTGCCCTGGGGAAACAAATTTTGACTCAGCTGTCTCCAGTTGATCCCATGGGTGGATCTTACACAGAAATAACTCTGGATTGGTGAGTATTAATGAAAAGATATATTTACAAATAGGAAACAAATTATCCTATTGTATTTTTTAAATTTATTTTTATTAAGACTTTTAAATAATTACAAATAAGCATTCTTTCAAAGGGTCCAAGAATCTATATAGAAAAAAAGAAATTCTTGTAAAAAGGAAAGTCCACACATAAAACTGCATTAGAGATCACAAAAGACCAAGATGGTTTAAGCTAACATTTATTCAAAATAATAGATTTCTTCATATGTGGTGGGGGAGATGCAGGGACATGAAAAATCTTGAGGCACCATAAAACATTTTTGATAATTCTTGAAGCAATAATGTAACAGGAATGTCCTATTAGGTATTTGAAGTGCTTTTTTATATTTTTTCAGGAATTTTAAAAGTGACATTTCCAAGACTGAACTAGGGTCATCTTTGTTGTCTGTTTTTGAAGAACTGAAGGCTAGGTATGAAAGCATGAGAGAAAAATTAATCATGGGTATACCATTGGATTCACTGCCCCCATTATCAGTAGAGTCAAAATTGCTCTCGATCTTTTCTTCTTATGTTCCTTCAAAGGTACAGTAGGTTTTTATTTAAGTTACTCTTTGGCTTTAAGTAGGAATGTTTTTATTTAAAAACTAACGGAATTCTTTTTTTTTCTTGACAGTTAGTGAAAGACAACCTTCTTTATAAGTAAGTAATTACAATTTTTATTTATCTATTCAGATTAAGGTATAGACCAGAAGTGAGCGCAAAATAAATAGTGTGAGTATTTTTGTTTTTTTGTGTAAGAACTTCACTTGTTACTTCAACTCCGTTTAGCTGAAAAAGCAGGTTGGCACTTTTGGCAGTGAGATTTTATTTAAGAGTGAAGTTTTACTCTGCAAAGTAATTGTATGCAAATGGTATTGTAGAGTTCTATGTTTGTATCCTCATGACCTTCAGTTCAGATTTTCTCAATTTACACATAAAAAGGTATATTTTCCCTACCATTCAACATTCAATTTCTATCTGGGAGCTTAAATTCAAGCTGTGTTATTTCTGGCTTGCATATATTCACCAGTAATAAAGATTTTTGCATTCAGCACATAGTTGACAGTTCTGTTGTCAATGTGCAAGTCTGAAAGGAGTCCAGTTCACTGTTCCATAGATGCATTGTCTGCAGCGCTAATGGGTAACAAGTAAGGCTGTCAAGCGATTAAAAAAAATTAATTGCGATTAATCGCGCTGTTAATAATAGAATTTAAATTTTTAAAAATATTTTTGGATCTTTTCTACATTTTCAAATGTATTGATTTCAGTTACAACACAGAATACAAAATGCACTCAAAAAGAAACCAATGTAAAACTTTAGAGCCTACAAGTCCACTCAGTCCTACTTTTTGTTCAGCCAATCGCAAAGAGAAACAAGTTTGCTTACATTTACGGGAGATAATGCTGCCCACTTCTTAATTACAATGTCACCTGAAAGTGAGAACAGGCATTTGCATGGCACTGTTGTAGCTGGCGTTGCAAGATATTTACGTGCCAAATGCGCTGAAGATTCATATACCTTTTCGTGCTTTGGCCATTGTTCCAGAGGACATATTTCCATGCTGATGACGCTCGTTAAAAAAATAATGCATTAATTAAATTTGTGACTGAACTGGGGGAGAATTGTATGTCCCCTGCTGTTTTACCTGCATTCTGCCATATATTTCATGTTATAGCAGTCTCGGATGATGACCCAGCACATGTTATTCATTTTAAGAACACTTTCACTGCAAATTTGACAAAATGCAAAGAAGATACCAATGTGAAACTTTTAAGATAGCTACAGCTTGATCCAAGATTTAAGAATCTGAAGTGCTTTCCAAGATCTGAGAGGGATGAGGTATGGATCATGCTTTCAGAAATTTTAAAAGAGTAAGACTGATGCGGAAAGTACAGAATCCAAACCACCAAAAAGAAAATCAAAATTCTGCTGGTGGCATCTGACTCAGATGATGAAAAGGAACATGTGTTGAGCCGCACTGCTTTGAATCGTTAACAAGCAGAACCCGCTATCAGCATGAACACATGTCCTCTGGAATAGTGGTTGAAGCATCAAGGGACATATGAATCTTTAGCGCATCTGGCACGTAAATATCTTGCGACACCAGCTACAACAGTACCATGCAAACACCTGTTCTCACTTTCAAGTGACATTGTAAACAAGAAGCAGGCAGCATTATCTTCTGCAAATATAAACAAACTTGTTTATCTGAGCTACTGGCTGAACAAGAAGTAGGACTGAGTAGGCTCTAAAGTTTTACATTGTTTTATTTTTGAATGCAGGTTTCTTTTGTACATAATTCTACATTTGTAAGTTCAACTTTCATGATAAAGAGATTGCATTACAGTACTTGTATTAGGGGAATTGAAAAATAGTATTTCTTTTGTTTTTTACAGTGCAAATATTTGTAATAAAAAATAAATATAAAGTGAGCACTGTACACTTTGTATTCTGTGTTGTAATTGAAATCAATATATTTGAAAATGTAGAAAAGCATCCAAAATATTTAATACATTTTAATTGGTATTTTATTACTTAGTTGGTATTCTATTGCTTTTTTAAATTAAATTTAAATTGCAATTAATTTTTTGAGTTAATTGCGTGACTTAACTGCGATTAATTGACAGCCCTAGTAACAAGTAGCAAAAAACATACATCCCTCGGGTACACAAAACTACGTAAGCAGGGAAGTTAAGTTAAGTCACCTAACAGTGCATAGCTTTTATTCCCTCACACATAGTCACACACCATATCATTTCCACGACTGTCGTATACCATAGTCCACATACCACAGCATTAATTCTCCCCCCTACGTATGTCAGCCTTCTAGTACGTGGTTTACCAAACTTCTCCTACAGCCTTTCCTTCTGCACACCACCTTCACAACTACTGCCTTCTTCCTTTAATTTTCCAGTTTTCTTTTGTCAGTATTTTAAAAACATGTATATTTAAATACTGTATCATAAAAGAATGCCACAGCAGAATAATAAATGATTGCCATATTATGACCTTGTATAAGTAGGACAAAGGGAAAAGAGAAATAAAACTTCCAGTATTACTGTGTAATTGCAAAATTATTTGTCTTGTGAGAAAGAATTTAAAAATCAAGCAAATCATATCTCATAGCTACTTTTAAACTTTCTCTTAATCATGTTAAATGTAGTCAGACTGAGTAACATGAAATATACTCTTAAAATGAAAAATATAGCTACAGAAATAAACAATTTAAATAATTGCTGGTTACATCAAAATGTATACAAAATATTTGCATAAGAGGGATAGTGATTCTATTAATAAAAGTAGGTAAGAGACAGTAAGGTAGTATTACAGTGGATGACTGAAAAGGTCTCTAAAATGTTTCCTGGAATTGATATTTTTCTTTTAGTATGTATCACATTACCAAATAATTAATTTTAACTTCCAAACAATTGTTTTTCTATAAATCTTAATTAAATTAAATGGTAAAATATTCCTAGCAATAGGAACAAACTGTACTTTTTTTTCTTTCTCTGTTAATATCTAGTATGTTTATAGAATCTTCAAATGTACAATTGTTGTCTCTCTAAAATTCCTATTAAAATAGAATCATAGATTATTAGGGTTGGAAGGGACCTCAAGAGATCATCTAGTCCAACCCCCTGCTCAAAGCAGGATCAATCCCCAACTAAATCCTCAAATGGCTCCCTCAAGGATTGAACACTCAACCCTGGGTTTAGCAGGCCAGTGCTCAAACCACTGAGCTATCCCTCGCCCATTATTAAACTTTAGTATCTTTTACATTGGATATGTTGATGTTTATATATTAATTTTTCCTCGTCTTCAATCAGCTAAGAAAAATAAAGTTGGTAGAGACCATCCATTTTGAAAATTACACTGAATAACAGGAGACTATATTAAAATTTATAATCTACAGTAACTCCTCACTTAACGTCTTCCTGCTTAACGTTGTTTCAAAGTTACGTCGCTGCTCAATTAGGGAACATGCTCGTTTAAAGTTGTGCAATGCTCCCTTATAACGTCATTTGGCTGCCTGCTCTGTCCACTGCTTGTAAGATTCTGTGCAAGAGCAGCGACTTTACAAGGGACCATTGCACAAGTTCCTCTTCTCCGCCTCTTCCGCCTCCCTCCCAGCGCTTCTTCCCAGGGCCAAACAGCTGTTTGGTGGCACTTAAGACTTTCTGGGAGGGAAGGGGAGGAGCGGGGAAGCGCTGCCTCTCCACTTCTCCCCCTCCCTCCTTCCCAGAAAGTCCTAAGTGTCGCCAAACAGCTGTTTGACGGCCCTTAGGACTTGGGGGAGGGGAAGGTGCGGGGACGTGACATGCTCCGGAGAGGAGGTGGACTGGGGTTGGGAAGAGGTGGGCCTGGAGTGGAGTGGGGACGGGAAGAGGCGGGCCTGGAGCATCCCCCAGCAAAGTCGGCGCCTGTTCTTCTCCGGGGAAGCTGCTGCTGCGAAGGTGTTTCCTAGCATCCTTACCTGCAGCAGGCTGTGCCTGTGTGGGGTAAGCCAGGGGCACTTCCCAACCACAGTACATACTGTACAATATATAATGCCTTTTGCCCCCCCCCAAAATTTCCTTAGAACCTAACCCCTGCATTTACATTCAATCTTATGGGAAAATTGGATTCGTTTAACATCGTTTCACTTAAAGTCGCATTTTTCAGGAACAGATCTACAATGTTAAGTGAGGAGTTACTGTATTTTCAAAAGTTGCATGTTATTTTTTAGTTCTAGTTCTGCGGCAGAAAAGTCAGGCTTGGAAATGTCAAAACATCAAGAGAGTGAAATTTCCTCCAGCCTGAAAAGAACACCACCTTTAGTGAGTTTCCTGAACATTTACTTTGGAACCTTCTTATAAGCTAATAATCTTTTAAAATCCTATTCTTTATGCAGACATATTTTTAGAACAGTATATAAAAATATAATTTTGATCTTTACACTGCATCCAAGAATTGGCATTTCTTAGCATATATCTCAGTGCTAGCAATGCGATACAATGCAACTGATATTACCAAGGGATTATAATACTGCTTTCGAAATGTAAAATGATTGAGATCTTGAACTAAGATTAGTGGGCAAAAGTTTTTCTATAGCTAATTAGCATATCTATAGTGTGAAACTTGGAAAAATATTAAATTATGCATTTTAAGCTAAAAATGGTTTTGTTACTCAACAAGTAACTAATGCAAGCCTATTTATAGGTCACTCCTCAAATGTGTTTAACTGACAACAGGCAGCATAAGCAATATCCTTCCTACAAGAACTTTGAAATAAAGTATGAGGCTCAAGATATAGAAAGGGGTAAGTTAGATGTATCTAATTCAAGATTTGACAGTAAAGTTCAGCAGGAACAGCACAATGTATTTGTTATTTGTATTATGAATTTGCAAATACCCAAAACCTCTGAATAAAATATCCACATTGATACTCTACTGCCCATTCTCTAAGGGGTCATTTAATGTTAAATCAACTACACACTGCAGTTTCAGATATACAATCTGTGGGTAATGTAACAAAGAAATGGAAACATGCACAAATATGTTTTCTATGTAGCTGCAAACCACAGTATCTTGAATAATGTTATGTAGAGGCCTTAGAAGAATGATTCCCTTTAAGTATAGTGTGAGTCAATGGTGACAGGGGAAAGTCGTGTATTTTACCTACATGTTAATATTACTACAATTAAATTATTTTCTCTAGGTTCTGGAGAATGATTGTAGTTAGGGCTCTCAAGTGATTAAAACAATTAATCATGAGTAATCACGCTGTTAAACAATAATAGAATACTATTTATATAAATATTTTTGGATGTTTTCCGCTTTTTCAAATATATTGATTTTAATTACAACACAGAATACAACGTGTAGAGTGCTTACTTTCTATTCATTTTTTGTTACACATATTTGCACTGTAAAAATAAAAGAAATAGTATTTTTCAATTTACTCAATACAAGTACTGTGGTGCAATCTCTTTATCATGAAAGTTGAACTCACAAATGTAGAATTATGTACCAAAATAACTGCATTCAAAAATAAAACAATGTAAAACTTTAGTGCCTACAAGCTCACTCAGTCCTATTTCTTGTTCAGCCAATCGCTCAGACAAATAAGGTTGTTTACATTTGCAGGAGATAATGCTGCCCGCTTCTTGTTCACAATGTCACCTGAAAGTGAGAACAGGTGTTCGCCTGGCACTATTGTAGCTGGTGTTGCAAGATATTTACATGCCAGATGCTCTAAAGCTTTATATGTCCCTTGATGCTTCAACCACCGTTCCAGAGGGCATGTGTCCAGGCTGATGACGGGTTGTGCTCGATAACAATACAAAGCAGTGCGGACCGACTCATGTTCATTTTCATCATCTTAGTGAAATGCCACCAGCAGAAGATTGATTTTCTTTTTTGGTGGTTCGGGTTCTGTAGTTTCTGCATTGGAGTGTTGCTCTTTTAAGACTTCTGAAAGCATGCTCCACACCTCGTCCCTCTCAGATTTTGGAAGGCACTTCAGATTCTTAAACCTTGGGTCGAGTGCTGTAGCTATCTTTAGAAATCTCACATTGGTATCTTTTTTTGTATTTTGTCAAATCTGCAGTGAAAGTGTTCTTAAAATGAACAACATGTGCTGAGTCATCATCCAAGACTGCTATAACATGAAATATATGGCAGAATGCAGGAAAAACACAGGGTAGGAGACATACAATTCTCCCCCAAAGAGTTCAGTCGTAAGCTTAATTATCGCATTATTTTTTTAATGAGCGTCATCAGCATGGAAGCATGTCCTCTGGAATGGTGGCCAGAGCATAAAGGGGTATACCAATGTTTAGCATATCTGGCACATAAATACTTTGCAATGCCAGCTACAAAAGTGCCATGCAAACATCTGTTCTCACTTTCTGGTGACATTGTAAATAAGAGGTGGGTAGCATTATCTCCCTTAAATGTAAACAAACTTTACAAATTGTCTTAGCAATTGGCTGAACAAGAAGTAGGATGAGTGGACTTGTAGGCTGCTAAGTTTTGCTTTGTTTTGTTTTTGACTGCATTTATGTAACAAAAAACTGTTTGTAAGTTGCACTTTCACAATAAAGAAATTGCAGTGCGGTACTTGTATGAGATACATGGGGGGTGTAACCATAGGTGCTGAAAAATACGGTTTGTTTTGTTTATCATTTTTACAGTGCAAATATTTGTAATAAAAATAATATAAAGTAGGCAGTGTACACTTCGTATTCTGTGTTGTAACTGAAATCAATATATTTGAAAAAGTGGAAAACATCCAAAAATATTTAAATAAATGGTACTCTTTTATTGTTTAATGGTGTGATTAATCACGATTATTTTTTAATCACTTGACAGCCCTAAACATAACCAATATTTTTAATCTCTTCCTTTATTTTGAAAAAGGAACTAACATGATGTGTATGTTACACAACATTTTTTCTCTATCTTACAGATGAAACTGAATCAGAAAGGTGAAATCACTTGCCTGAGACCATACGAGTCAGTGGCAGAGTCAGGATTAGTGCTCAGGGCATCCTAATTCTCAGCCTTGTGCTCATTTCTGCAGGCAACTCTGCCTTCTCAATATCATTGCTTGAATTTTAGTACAGACGTTCCCCGACTTACGCAAGCGTTCCGTTCCTGAACGTCTTGCATAAGTCGGGAACGTATACCCGACAATTACACGCGCAAAAAGAAAAAAAGTTTACGGAACCTTTTCCGTAAGTGCGGGTTTGTGTAAGCGGGTTTGCATAACCTGGGGAGCATCTGTATATGAAACTAAGTTTGCTTTAATGTGTTGCAGACTGCAGAAAAAATCAAGAAATAAATGAAGACTGGTTTGATGCTAAAGAAAACTTTACAGTGACTGATTTTTCAGTAACACTTCTAGGGAATGAAAAAGAACAAGAAAATCTAGAGAAGGTCATTAGTAAAAAAGGTGAGTTGAGCACTCTATTGGTTTAGGTAAGAATGGCATTAGTGTTGCTTTATTGAACATTGCTTGTCCTCTGAATGGTCAGCTGGATTTTCAAGTGCTACTTTTTCATATTTTTTTAGTACTATTCTCTTTCCTTGTTTGCGATGAGTTTCCTATAAAGAATTGCTTCTAGCTTTTGTGTAAAATTTACCACTTTGGCCAAGATTTTCAAATGTGTATGTCATCAAACACAAACCTGGAAATATTCCTCTTTAATTTTTTCTAATACTGACTTCTCCAGAGATAATTAGGACAGATTCACACTCTTGAGATTGTGCCCCTGTATGGGGGCATGGTTGGAACTACTCAAATTAAGTGTAGTAAAAGGATAAAGCTTGTTGGTTCCATAAGAGGAGGGGAGGCTGTCTTCCTCTTTACTTGGGGGGGTGCCCGACCCCTCCTTTGCCCCAGGCCCTGCCTGCACTCCACCACTTCCTCCAAGCCCCCACCTCACCTCTTCCCACCCCTGCTCCGCCCCAGTCCCCGCCTATCTCCACTCCTGCCCCCAAGCCCTCTTCCCGCTCTGTCCCGCCTCTTCCCTGCCTCTTTCCACCCCCTCCCTTGAGCATGCCCTGTCCCCGCTCCTCCCCCTCCTCCCAGGGCCTCCTGCACGCTGTGGAACAGCTGATCGTGACAGGCAGGAGGTGCTGGGAGGGAGGAGAGGAGTTGATCAGCGGGGCCACCGGTGATCAAGGTGGGGAGCTTGGCTGCCAGCGGGTGCTAAGTACCCACTATTTTTTTTTCTGTAGGCGCTCCAGTCGGCACCTATGGTTACACCCCTCACGCAATGGAATGTGGGAACCCTTTAGTGTTCCAACCAGTAGTACCTTTCTGATTGTGGTCAGTGAAGAACTCCCCGAGTCACTGCAACCAACTTTCTTGCTCTATAGCTCCATGTTGTTGCCTCTCCACTACTTTATTCTTACAGAAAATATATTTCAATAGCACGTCAAACCTAGTGTTCCCTATTTGATGCTTTGCATATTTTTTACAGCTCAAATTGGAGTCCCTGCATCAATGTCACCTGCATCAGTGCCCTTAGTATGTTCTTTCCTTTGGAAAGGACTGTGCATTCTCTGCTCCTGTGATTTCTGACTTTGAGCAATTAGGTGCTGAAGAAAGTTTGTAAAGTCTCTCTTGGCTTCTTAGCATCTTCTTGTGAATCTAGTGAGAAGCCAGCCTGGAAGACCTTGGAAGTTTCAGCTTCAAGTGTTCCTGAGTGGCAGGTTCCAGTTGCATGTCAAGACCTGCATCTTACTGACATCACTGCCCAGCCATTTCAGTGTATGCCAGACGTGGTTTGCAGAGGGGCACCTAGTGGACTGTCCCCTGTTAGCTGAAACCAACAATAATCTCTGGGTTCCTGAGACCCAGTGGTAGCTGGAGGAGGAAAGGATCAGCTTGCTCCTGCCCCCCGTAGCTGCTGCCATCCTTCCCCTTCTTGTCCTCCACCCTCATAGCTACCCACATGGGGCTCTGCTCCAGGGTAGGACCGTCAGCACTTTAAGGGACTCTAGAACTGACATCACAGTCCCTTGATGTGGCGCTGCCCAGAATATGAGGCTAGGTCTACACTACCCGCCTGAATCGGTGGGTAGAAATCGATCTCTTGGGGATTGAATTATCGCGTCTCGTCGGGACGTGACAGTCGATCTTCGAATCGACGCTCTTACTCCACCAGCGGAGGTGGGAGTAAGCGCCGTCGACGGGGAGCCCCGGAGGTCGATTTTGCTGCTGTCCTCGCAGCGGGGTGAGTCGGCTCCAATAGGTCGAATTCAGCTACGCTATTCGCGTAGCTGAATTTGCGTATCTTAAATCGACCCTCCCCCCCCCGCCCCCCCCGTAGTGAAGACCTGCCCTTAGTGTTGTGCAGGTGAGTGCTGGGAAGGTGGAAGGAGTGTCCTTCCCCATTCTACTGTAGAGCACCAGTCTCTCCCACACCTATCACTCAGCAGCAACAGCTATCTCACAAGCCACAAAATTCCAGCAGCAGCATAAGCTTTTCATCTCACCCCAATAATGACACCAGCTCCCAGTACCCATTTTTTAAATCCATAACACTCACAAAAGCCCTCCAAACCCTAAAAACGTTCGGTGGCCCAGTCCTATGCATGTTCAGTGGATCGCAGAATGTTGTGACTCAAAAAAGATTGAGACACTCTGATTTAACAGTATGGGTCTCAAAGCTATGTTTTGACACCATTGGAACATCTAGCTACACTTTATGCATAGTTGCTGAAGCACATCGAAACTTTGAGGACCTTAATTGCATATCTGGACAGTGTTTGATACAAGCTCCTCCTCTAGAAAGACGTTACGCCGTCAGAGCTGTACGCTTTTCCTGCGCAAGAGGGGATCACTAGAATCCCAATTTGTGACTAACTCTGACTTTGAGTCTTGGAAAGGAACCTATTGGTTAGAATTAAGAAAATTAGTTAGACAAGTACAATTTCAAATTAAAACCTGTACTCTGTTTTTAGAATCAATTTACCAGATTTTGTAGAAGTAAATGAAAAAATGTTTTTGGTCTTCATGCTCTCCTTTACAAAATTTAAAATATGTATATTTCTATGTAGTGTTTTAAGGCAACTATTTGAAAACAAATGCAATTTCACCCTTTTCCCTGTTGTATCATGAATAGGGCTCTACCCAATTCACAACCATGAAAAATACATCATGGACCATGAACTCTGGTCTCCTGCCATGAAATCTGGGCTTTTGTGTGCTTTTACTCTATACTCTACAGATTTCACTGCGGAGACCAGCGTTTCTCAAATTGGGGGTCCTGACACAAAAGGGATTTGGAGAGGGGTTGTGGTATTGCCACCTTTACTTCTGCACTGCAGCCTTCAGAGCTGGGCAGCTACAGCTGGAGAATGGCGGCTGCTGACTGCGGGCCCCCGCTCTGCAGACAGCAGTGCAGAAGTAAGAGTGGCAATACCGTACCATGCCATCTTACTTCTGCACTGCGGCTGGCGGCAGCTCTGCCGTCAGAGCTGAGCTCCCGGCCACCAGTCGCCGCTCTCCAGCCACCTGCAGCAGCGCAGAAGTAAGGGTAGCAGTACTGCAACCCCCCTACAATAACCTTGTGACACTCCCACAACTCCTTTTTGGGTCCGGACCTCTACAATTACAACACTGAAATTTCATATTGAAATAGATGAAATCATGAAACTTACAATTTTTAAAATCCTATGACCAAAATTGGCCAAAATGGACCATGAATTTGGTACGGCCCTAATCATGAAACACATTTTCTCCATTCAATCACTTCGATTTTTTTAGCAATCCCATTTTCCTTTTACATATTTTCTGCTTTTTTTTTTTTACAATTTATTGTAGATTGACTTGAATAAGGAATAGCACATTAATATTTTTTCTTGTATATTTCTATACTACCAGAAATAAAGATGGTGAAGAATACAAAAAGTGAGCCAAATAAGCATTATTTTATTCATGTTGGTGGCTTAAGTCCTTCAGTATCAGAGGTAAAATAGCCTTTCTTTAAATAATAATCATAATAATACCTTGTTTATTTAGTAAATGCTATTTACATCCTAAATATGCTATCTGTTGTAGGCTGATCTAAGGTCTCATTTCCAGAAGTATCAGGTTTTGGAGGTTTCAATATGTGAGTTTTCTAGTAACTACAGGTACATTCATATTAATGTAAATTTTATTTGTATTACATTTGTTGCTGACAAAATAAGTGGCACTTAGGAAAGTTTTTATTTTTTACTTTGTAAGTTACTTTAATGTCAGTGGAATTTTAATTAAATCAATACATTTTCTACAGGTTATATTTTAGATGTTGACTGGCAATGTCTGAGTTCCAGAAACAGTTGACATGTTACTGGAAAATACCAATTATAAAATGTTGTCCTTGATGGATTAAAATATTGTAGTTCAATTAAAAGCTGTAGCTAACATTTTAAAGTAGAGAGCTGCACCATAATCAGAAGCATTTGTAATTAATGGATTTGGTATTATCCACATATGGAAGCTGGTTAAATTGTATATTAAATTGTATTTTTTCTTAGTTCTTGCACATGTTTTTAAATTTTAGATATGCATCTCTGAGTTTTAAAAAAGCTAGTAAAGCAAAATTGGCTGTGGACGAAATGAATGGGAAAGAAATAAAAGGAAAAGCAGTAAATGTTCGTCTTGTAAAAACTGTAGGAGAAAATATACTTCCAGCTTTTCAAAAAGTTTCCAGACCACTTCACTATGAAAACCAATCCACTGATAATTTGGAAGAAAATATTCAAGTCAGAACTACCTGCTCTGTCCCGGACTCTTTGAAAGTGCCTTCCACCACCTCAACCTCTTTGAAAGTGCTTTCCCCTCCCTCAGTTTCTTCAGCAATGCCTGCCCCTACCCTGGCCTTTTCAAAAGTGCTCAGCTCTGATTTAAAACCACTTGCACATGAATCAGGACACCTTTTCTTCTCAGTGGATCAACAGGTAAATTATTCTTCCTGGGACAGATTACGATGAGTTTTTAAAGTTAATTCTTACTTTGTACTTAGCATATTTTGCAGTAGTGTTGGCTTGTGCAAAGTGCTCAAAAATCAGTATTTGTGGCATATTGTAGAAGGGACATAGCTCTCCATCTTTTCCTGCCTAATGTTGACATCTCCACCTTTATTTCTTTAATGATGTAAGCTCGTCAAATAACTATACCTGTACATTTCACCACTGGAATAAGTATGGTTTTATTTTGTTTTTTCTTTTAGATTTAAAAGTTTTCACTTTTAATAAGTTTGTATAAGTGTAATCCATTGTGATTTATTAAGGTACAAGAAAGATTTTTGTTTGGCAGAAGAGCGGAAGGGAAAACTTCTGTTTAAATTGTATCCTAAATTATACGATGAATTCATTTTCAGATTTTCTTCGTCCACTGACTTTATCCAATAACAAGCTTTGTGGTTGTGATTATTAAAAAAAACAAAAACAAAAAAAAAAAACCCTGAAAACTTATTCTACTTTTATTTAATATGAAAATGACTGTTCCTAGGGTAACTTAGAATTTGCCTAATTTAACATGGTTACACATGAAAAAACATAAAAATGGTAACCAAAATAAGAATGTTTTTAATTTTAAGATATATGCAGTAGTTAGTTACATTGTAACATGATCAGTTTTGATCCTGATATACATCTCTATAAATATTTTACTATTGAACTAAATCTGTAATTGCTCCAATAGTTTGAAAAATGGTACATAACAGAAGCGATAATCTTCTGTAAAATAGAATAAGCAATCCAAACAATACTTAACACATTCTGTGTTCAATTGTTTTAATTTGCATCTAGAGTACAAGAGAGAATCCTCTGCAGATAAAACCTGTTCAGTTCTCTCCTAATCCATCTGCTACCTTTATACCTCCTAACACATTGAACTTGAGCAGCTTTACCAAATTGATGAAGAAATTAGAAGAACTGCATCCCAAAGCTAGTAGGTAAGAATATCTGATTTTTCTCCACTGATTTATGAATCTAATATTCAAGATACAGACGCCCCCCAGGTTACGGAAACCCAACTTATGGAAATCTGCACTTATGGAAAAAGTTCCGTAAACTAGAAATAGGAGTGTGGGTGGGTTTTTTTTGTTTTTGTTTTTGCGTAATTGTCGGGTATACGTTTCCGACTTGTGCAAAATTCGAGTTACGCGAGCGTCTGTAGTCAAATGAAATGATAAATTTGGAATTGGTGAAAACATGTTTATATAATGTCACTCGGTTAAAGACAATCTTTTTTCTGTCTCACTTGTTTAGAGATAATATTGTGGATGCTTTGCTGGAGGTCAGAACAAATAATAAAGGTTTCCTAAGTGGCTTGTCTATTAATGTTATTGTGGAAATGGCTTCCTCTGTTCTGAAGAAATCTGCATCCAAATGTGAGGAAAAAGTAGCATAAAGAGGTGAGCATTCTAGTGCAGAAAGAAAAATACTTTGAAATAGTAAAGGTATTGTTTGTATGGCTGTATAACGTAGCTATATGTATAGCCTAGGAAATAACTTTGTGCTTTGATTACCACACATGCGCTTCATTGCCAGTGGGGAGTGCACTGAAAGAATTGTCACTGAAGAAGAATTAACTTCTTTTGGAATAGTTGTGTGATGATCACTTACAGTTTTTAAGGTTTACCAAGTTAAATTGCTAACTCTATCAGATATAAATCTCACTGTGTAAAATTTGGCATACTTGGGATGATATTATCCAAATTGTTTCAGAATTTCTGCTGATTTCACAACAGAAAGTTTAAATCTCCATTAACATTACTGTACATATAGATGGTGCTGCATTTACAAAAAATTTCCAGACAAAAGTGACATCTAATGGCCTGTTCTTTTAACAGAAATCGATATAGATAGTCCAGAGAATATATACTGGATCCAGTTTTGTATTAAAAGTTGACAGTCCAAGTTCTGTTAAACATGAGGATTGGAGGGTGATTTGCCTATCTTGGTCTTTTGGGGAGGAGGGGATTTATTTGATGGGATTCTGTGGATTTTGGTTTTTTTAAAGGAACTCGGATTGATCCTTCTTTCTGCAGCCCTGCATCTCCCACAGTTCTTGACATCTGGGCTGCTCTGTTCACTTTGCAGCTCACAGAGGCCGTTCAATTTTTTGGCACTTCCAGTCTGACTGCTGCTTCTTTGCTCCCACTCCAGGCCAATTTTTCTCCTTCTGAAGCAGAGTGTGGATTGCTGTTTTAGTGATCCTGCCTTCACATCTGCCTAATGGGGGGCAGGGGGAGGGGAGGGGTGTCGTCAAAATTTGGGGAAGTGGGGAGCATTGATCTCTCTCCTAGCCTCTCTTCTCCCCCCCTTGGTCAGTTTTTTGGCTGGGTGTTTGAACGCTCCCACTCCAGAGCCTTCACTGCAGTGCCTCCCTGCTGGTTCCTCTGCACCTTCCAGTTATGGCCGAGCAGCCTAAAAAGCACTGAATGAAAAGCCAAATATTGTTCCATCTGTGAGACAGCCACCCAGGATCGGCAGACAGTTAGTTATGCCCAGTCTTCCATTGTTAACTGTTAGGTCCCAGGGCTGAGTTAGACAGGCATGTAAAATCCCCTACCCACCAGAGCAGCCCTGACTCTAATGTATATGGGAAATTGGACCAGGAATCGATAGCAGAGCAGGGCAAGGCTCCAAGGATGAGGACTCCAGTCAACTGACTTGGGATAAATTCCAAGGGGTCCCTGGAAAACAGAGGGTAGACTTGCAGGGTCACAAGTCCCCCAAGTCCTAAAATATGTCCTAAGCATCATGGGAAAAGAAGCGGGGCTCATAAACACCTCTGGCCCTCTCCTATTTGGTCAGGAGGCTCTGGAAGTATTTTCCCTCACCACTCTCTGGGGTAATGGGACCCATCAGGCAAGGATTCAGAAAGAAATCTTGTCAGAGGACTTCAGGTCCACAGCATGACTAGCTGCAAAAGGCCTCACCAAAGTGCAACAGAGCTCATATGCTACGTGAGCTAAAAAAGTGAAAAAAGCAAAGCAAAAAAGGAAAGAGAAAGCATAAGAGATCTGGGAAATAGAAGCCCTCGGACTCCTCTTCCCCCTCTTCTGTAGAGGATAGTGAATTGTTGGACTCTGACTGATCAAGGCCAGGAAAAGACTCAGCAAAAGTTTGTTCCCCCTGAGAAATTCAAGGCCATGAGCAAAAAGGTTGTATCTACTGTTCAGATTCAACCAAAACAGAGCCCTGTGAGTAAGCCTATAAGAAAATTTCTCTTCTTGAACTGCTCCTCTGAGGCATGGTTCCCCTACATTCCTCCTTCAGGGAAGTAATCAGGAATGAATGAGACAAGTCAAGCTAGGGCAAACGTACTAACAAAAATGATCTTAGATTCTACAGGATCCAGCAATCAAAGGTCCAGCTTACTGAGATACATAAAGTGGACGCTCCCTTAGGGTTCCTGGCAAAAGATATGGTTATCCCCTCAGAAGGGGAGTTCTAGACAATACTTAGTCCTGCCTTGAGTTCAGGGGACTGGAGTAGATAACCTCTCGAGGTTCCTTCAAGTTCTGTGATTCTATGATTCTATTCTAAGGATCCCACGGTTAGAAAAATGGATGCCACTCTCAAAAAAGACTGAGGCCTCCTGAGCCTCCAACAGGGCATCCCTAGAGGCTGCTTGCTTTGCGAGAGCATCTCTCTCTTAGCTGGAAGATCTCAGAGCTCTCAAGGATAGAGATCACCCTGACTTCGACTCTATTTTGAAGAAAGTTTCCCGAGCAGCAGCGTTGCTGGTACCTCAATGGCTGTGATGAGATTCTTAGCCAAAGCCAGGGCCTCCAGCTCAGTGACCAGGTACTACCTATGGCTCTGTCCCTGGAAGACGTATAGCCACTCTAAACTGGTGTGTTCTCCAGATTTATGGGAGTCCTGCTTTCTGGGGAGAAGCTAGACAAAGTAGTGGCAGACAGTGCTGCAAAAATCTGAACAGTTCCTCCCAATGCCACACCATGCATTTAAGAAAGAGTACAGATAGGCCTTCAGACAAAGATGTTCCAGATGGAGACCCTAACCTCTACGGTGTCATCCCTGTTCCAGAGTACTTTCTGACTTGAGGGGATCTGGTGAATGCATACCTCCACATCCTGATCAGATCGTGCTATTGCAGGTTCCTACAGTAGCTGCCTTATAGAAGGGAGGAGATATGTGGGGTGAGTTCCCCCCCACATATGCAGGACCCGTCTCTCAGAGGGTTCATACAGCCCAGCCAAGGAGAGGCTTTGGGTGTGGAGGGACCTCACAGTGTACATTTCCATTTGCTATGACATAAGTATAGTGGGCTTCCTTTGAGAACAGTGTGCATGCACACCGTCTCCTCCATTATTTGCTGTTTGTCCACCTATGCCTAGAGTCACCATACCGTCCACTCTAGGGTGTTACGAGTTCTCTTTCTCAGTCCTCCAGCTCTTTCCTATTACAGTGGGTGGGATGTTTCTTGCACTTTCTCCCACATGCCCAGAACTGGTTCAGGGACGGGGATCTGTCCAGCCCCATCATGTCTATTCTCTTGTGGTGTTTCCTCCTCTAAGCTGCACAAGATCATTTATTTGGAGAGGGGCATTCTGCTCCTCAGTAAATTTTTAATGTCTCTGCTCAAGGGCAGTTGGAAAGGTTGGTGTTTATGTAATTACAAATAAGACCATAAGAATGGCCAGCCGGGGTCAGACCAGTGGTTCATCTAGTCTAATATCCTGTGTCCCAACAGTGGCCTGTGCCAGATGCTTCAGAGGGAATCAACAGAACAGGACAATTATCGAGTTTCCCACCCCCATCTTCCAGTCCCAGATTCTGGCAGTCAGGCTTAAGGATGCCCAGAGCATGGGGTTGTGTCCCTGACTCTCTTGACTAATAGCCATTGACGGACCTGTCCTCCATCAACTTACCTTAGTCTTTTTTGAACCCTGTTAAACTGTTGTCTTCACAACATCTCATGGCGACAAGTTATGTAGGTGGACTGTGCATTGTGTGAAGAAGCACTTCCTTATGTATATTGTGAACTTGCTGTCTATTAATTTCATTGGGTCACCCCTAGTTCTTGTGTTATGTGAAGGGTTAAATAACATTCCTTATTCACTTTCTCCACACCATTCATGTTTTTATAGACCTCTGTGATATCTGCCCTTAGTCGTCTCTTTTCTAAGATATTAACAATATATATCTATAGAATTGTATATATTTTATCATCTTCCCCACCTTTCCTATATCATTCATCATATTAGGCAAGCTCTTCAAAACATATACCAACTACCTTTGTGTTTGTACAGCACATAAAATAACAGAGCCATACACCTGAAGAGAGTCTCTGGGCACGATGCAGTATAACTACTAAATGGCACCAGCTGGCCCTGCCCTCCTATGGTGGTGATGAATTTCGCATGGGGATGCATTTACCTGAAAATTTGGAAGAAAAGGGGAGAGGGTTAGTCAGTAGCCCCAAATGTGTATTTAAAATTATAGATATCATTTTTAAATACACATTTTAAAGGCCAGTATTGGCAATTTGCTCATCCTGATCTTTGCTTTTAGGAAGTTACTTGAATTATGAGAACTGTGCTTTAAGCTGATTGCATATAGATAAAGAAAGCAATACTTAATATATTCAGATGTCTGTTTGATGGGGTTTTTGGAGAGGGCTAATAGTATGCTTCCCGTTGCAATAAAGGGCTGGAAAGCACTCAATAGGTGTTTGGCTGGCTGAATTCCTCTTAAAATAGTTACTTTAAAACTTCTGGGATTTTATTTATTGTGTGGCTAGGGTGCCTAGAGTCTTGGATAGGTGCCTTTATTACTTTAAATCTAAATAAAATTAAAGATGATAAATGTGCTAACGTTTTTACAGAATGTCTAATACTTAACAAAAAATTATTATTTTCACAGCATTACTAGCATGGATGCAGAAAAGACCAAGAGAACCAGTGTGGAAAAGTGCTTGTTTTTTTAATAATTTTTAGTTTTATTTACAAAACATTTGTAATACTTGAAAGCCTTGAAATGTGTTGTGTTCAAGTGGATGAGCATTCTCAAAATAGTATTTTATAAACTTTCCTTTGTAATTTTTTGTTCCACTCGTGAAAAGGTAGTCACAACAATCTGTAGCGAGATTTTGACTTTCATTGTGTGGGAGCTGGATAAAATGAAAGCAGCCTTCTGCCACTGAGGCTCTGAAGCAACCAAGTCATTAGTTGCCAATGGGAAAAAAATAACATCTGTGTAAAAACTGTAATCTTATTAGAGCATGTTAATGAGAAAAAGGTTAAAAATAACTTTAAGAAAAGTTTGCTCTTGTTAAAGTTTGTTTATAGATATTCCAGTATGTGCTTTCAAATTTCCTGTGGATGAACATCCTTTGAGGAAATACCTTTTGAGTAACTTAGTCAGTCCTGGAAGCTGGTGTAACATCTAAACGTATTTTGCAGCATATTATGTTTAACACTGTAGTGTGAAACAAATGTTATGTCACAGGTCTTCCATACAGCAAGTTACCAGTGTTTGTTTTGCAGGAGAGCGCGATATAAATACTAGTTGTAGATTTTGGTTTCACAAACTCATATTTAGACTTCTAAAAAATAAATGTTTGTAAATGTTGCATATGGTCTTTATTTCTTAATTTTGAAGCTATATTTTAAATTTTTCATAGATGAAAAATGTAGTGCAATAGAAAAATGACACTGAGGTTTTTGTATTGCCAACATGTAGCACAGTGTAAATGCATCAGGCCAACTTCCACTTTTTGAAGTGCTGCATAAAGATTGTGGCAGTTCATTATAAAGCTGTTAAAACTCAGAATTTCCACTTCAGGGGAAATTTCAACATTTTAGAATTTCCCACAAAACAGAATTTCCAAAAAATTTCTGTTTCAGTATTGTGAAATTTGCTTCAAATTTTATTGTATGGGTCTTTTCATTTATATATTTTATATTATTTCATAACACGTCAGAAGTATTAGTACATACTACATATATGTCATAATGTCAGAGGTAATGTAATAGTTGAAAAAAACTATTTTCATTTTATTTTTAAAATCAAAGGCACCTGTTAATAAGATCAGCATTTGAACTCAATGGTGTAACAGGATTTGCCTAATTCTGGGACTACTTGCCTAATGTTAAGCATGCATGTGCTGAAGTACCTTGCTGAATCAGGGTCTAAGTTCACCTATTTTTGTTTACAAATGCTTAACTGTTCTGTTGTTAAATAATGTAGGGCTGGTCAGAAGCTTTTAGTTACCTTTTTTTTTGGCAGACAAATGCCATTTTCATTGAAATCATAATATTTTGAAAAATGTTGATTTTTACAAACATTGTCATCAATTTGTTTTATTAAAACACACACAGGAGGCACTCTGATCTGGAGAAGATGACATTTCAATTAGTACCAAGTGTTACACTTGTCCATGCAACCCCACTGAGGGGAGGATTTGATTGGATTTTAGTTGATCATTCTGGGATCTAATCCAGCTCTGTTATGTAGCTGTGTTGAATATGCAGGGCTCCTAGGAGTAAAAATGCATGGTTAAATACTAGACGCAGGCATGACTAAGAGTACAGGATATATTGGATGTGTGCCGTTTTTACACAGTCACTTCTCAGGGTAGAGCTCCACCAAATGTCAATAGGCGTAATTTGTGGTGTACTTGAAGAAAGCACTGAGCTCAAGATTAACCCCCACACACATCAGGCTCTTGCCTACCTTTAATTACTAGTGAGCCTGCTGTGGATTGAGCCTTGTTAGCTCATTAGCAGTCCACCACTAATCACCTTATTTTAAAAAATGGTATTTCCAGATAAGGACGGGTTTAAGTATATTATGCAGGTGAAGCCACTTAACTTTGCAGGAGGTAATAGAGCCAAGGTAATAAATTAATCAGTTGTAACATCTTTTATAGTCCTTTATCCAAAGTTTTAGTACTGAAGCTATCAGAGGCTTTTTATCTACATGAGTGAAGCCTGCCTTCCTTAGCATTTCAACTGGCCACCAATATTTTTTTTTCTTCTTTCCTCCACTCTTTTTTGAAGTCTGTCCCTAATGGCTGCCATCCTTCCTTAAGCCTAAGGCAGTGGGGCCCAACATTAAGCAGGAGGTCCACATAAACCTAAGCACAACCTTGTGTGGACCAAACATGATGACAAAACACTGAGTCAGCCGTTAGTCTATTGTGTTAAAGCAGGCTGCGGGCCTTATGAAATGCTCTAGTGGGCCGTGGGCCGCAGGGGCCATAGGTTGGGCACTCCAGCCCAGGGAAGATGGAGCAGTTCTGTCCTATTGAGATAGAGCACTTTGGCCTGTAATGGGGTATAGGTTCTGGGATCCCCTTCCAGGTGTACGTCTGATCCAAAGATTGCTGCAGTCAATAGAAAAATTCTCTTGACTTCAATTGGATGATAGACCCCCCCAATAGTTATTCAATAAGAGAGACCCAACAATTTGTGGTTGTGGTGGGAATTCCCTGTAAGGTGGAGCACTGACTACTCTCAGAAACCTCAAAAATGACAGCTGTAAGGTTGAGTGTTGTGTGACCTTATTTACTGGTTCCAAGCTAGCAGATCATCTCATATTACAACAGATGGCAGCAGAGCAAAGGATTTTGCTGCCCAAAATAAACTGGAGATCTTTCCAAGCATCTAACTTTTCTTTTTCCTAAATGAGTGAAACTATAAATATGCTATTTTTGTGGGCATATATTCAGTATCACCAAAGGCTCTTAAGCAAGGTAAGCTGGCGTGGGAAAAGAGGAAAGACCCTCTCATGGATCAGTAACTGGTTAAAAGATAGGAAACAATGTGTAGGAATAAATGGTCAGTTTTCAGCATAGAGAGAGGTAAATTATGGTGTACCCTAGGGCTCTGTACTGAGACCAGTGCTGTTCAGTGATCTGGAAAAAGGGGTAAACAGTGGGGTGGCAAAATTTGCAGATGATACAAAACTACTCAACATAGTTAAGTCCAAAGCAGACTGTGAAGAGTTACAAAGGGATCTCACAAAATTGGGTGACTGGGCAACAAAATGGCAGATGAAATTCCATGTTGATAAATGCAAAGTAATGCACATTGGAAAACATAATCCCAACTATGTGTATAAAATGATGGGGGTCTAAATTAGTTGCTACCACTCAAGAAAGAGATGTTGGCGTCATTGTGGACAGTTCTCTGAAAACATCTGCTCAATGTGCAGCGGCAGTCAAAAAAAGAAACAGAATGTTGGGAATCATTAGGAAAGAGGTAGATGATAAGATACAATATATTGTATCTGTATAAATCTATGGTACACCCACATCTTGAATACTGCATGCAGATCTAGTCGCCCCATCTCAAAAGAGATGTATTGGAATTGGAAAATGTTGAGAAAAGGGCAACAAAAAGAGGTATGGAACAGCGTCCATGTGAGGAAATATTAGTAAAACTGGGACTTTTCAGCTTGGAAAAGAGACAAGTAAGGGTGGATATGATAGAGGTCTGTAAAATCACGACTGCTATGGAGAAAGTAAATAAGGAAGTGTTATTTACTCATAAGACAAGAACTAGGGGTTGCCAGATGAAATTAATAGACAGCAGGTTTAAAACAAACAAAAGGAAGTATTTCTTCACCTAATTTACAGTCAACCTGTGGAACTCCTTGCCAGAGGAGGTTGTGAAGGCCAAGACCATAACAGGGTTCAAAAAAGAACTAGACAAGTTCATGGAGGATAGGACCATCAATAGCTATTAGCCAGAATAGGCAGGGGCGGTGTCCCTAGCCTCTGTTTTACCAGAAGCTGGGAATGGGTGACAGATGATGGATCACTTGATTACCTGATCTGTTCATTCCCTCTGGGGCAGCTGGCATTGGCCACTGTCGGAAGACAGGATACTGGGCTAGATGCACCTTTGGTCTGACCCAGTATGGCTGTTCTCATCTTCTTATGTCACCTACCCTCAAGAACAGTTACCGTTTTCACTTGAGGCCAGATAAGACATATTTCAATTGAATCAAGGAGACGATCAGATATTAAAGGCACTATACATGAATATAATTTAGTGACAATGTTTTGTCTATCTTTTTGTTAAACAGGCGGTGGTCTTTGGTTTAAACATTTACCACAAGAGCTCTTCCTTAAGCGGACTATAAATGTTAAATTACAATTTTAAATGTTCTAACAGTGGAGGAAAACTCCAATGCACCATCAGCCTTTACCACCTGGAGGAGCTATGCTACATTTTGTGATTTTTTTTAAAAAAATTGATTTTTCACAAAAATGGAAAAGACAAAAAGGTAAATGATTTACAGCATGTACATGAACACCAGAGTTAGGAACTGATCAGTCAACCATACACCTCATTTAGAACCAGCAGTAGACAATCACATGCTTCAGAGGATCTGAAATCGAATTATGCCGTTTTTTAGCTCCTCAAAGCTACATGACCAAACAGTACGACATAGACATAACATATTAAGGTACCCGCTTTTCTTTTACACAAATGCAAAGGGTGTGTAATTTTTAATTATTTATGGATATGACGTAGCCATCAGGATTTATGCAGGACTCTGTTCAGTCACAGGTCTGGGCTCTACTTAAAAGCGGGATGAGACCTTTTAGGTGCAAGAATTCAATTGTGGTGGCCGAATCATGGTCAGTTATTTACTTGCTAAGGAACAATATTGAATGTGTGCCGCATGTTTTACACCGCTATTTAAAAAGTGTAGCGATGGTCTGGAACTTTATAATAGTAGACGGGAAAATGGAATGCCCTTTGGCCGGTCCCTTTAAAGCTAACACGAGTGAAATTATTATTAGGGAAAGTTATTGACGGTAATGATTATATATCTGGAACCCCTCAAACACGTGTGGAGGCGGTAAAATCACAGCTTCAAAGTGGCCCTTTCACCTGGGCGCATTTGCAGTGTCCCAGTGGCGAACGAGGTCTGTTATCAATACAGCACCGAGGGAAGTTTGTGCAAACAGGATCACGTTCCCACGTATTAAAAGGAACCAGTTTCCTAAATGTGGCTCCATGGCAGCCATCCAGCCCTGTCCTTTGCTGGATTTCCCTTCCCCGTAGCGTTGTGTACCCGCCTATCAGTCCCTTCTCCTTGTGATGCCTGACCCCGGTGCTTTGCGCCTGCCCCTGGGCGCTCCTGCTCGCGGGGCCACTAGGGTTGTGTGGCTGTGACAAGACTGACGCTGGTGATTTGATGCCGAGGTTGTAAATCGCTGGCGCAGTTGACAGCGCCTGTCAGGCTATTTTTAACGGCTCAGGTTGTTCTAAACTTAGATCCGCCCATTGCTATTAATCGGCGCTTCCCCAACAGCGCCTCAGACGGACCCTGCCCGCTGCTAGCTCTGGGCACCTTCCCCCGGCCCAGGGGCTGCCCTGTGCGTCCCAGCCCGCTCCCCTGCACCGCGATCGCCCCGCCAGCGGCACGGAAACCTGCGCGGGGACTAGCCAGACCAGAGCTTCGCAACGTGCTTTCCCACCCCCCGGATCTGACCCGGGCGCTGCGCTTCGAGACCATTGGCCGCTTGCTCCCCCGGGGCCAAGTCACTTCACTCCCCACCTGCGCGATGGTAGTTCTATCCTATCTCCTAGAACTGGAAGGGACCTTGAAAGGTCATCAAGTCCAGCCCCCTGCCTTCACTAGCAGGACCAAGTACTGATTTTGCCTCAGATCCCCAGGTGGCCCCCTCAAGGATTGAACTCACAACCCTGGGTTTAGCAGGCCAATACTCAAACCACTGAGCTATCCCTCCCTCCAAGGGATTAAGTTGGGTCTTAATCACTCGGCAGGGCAGGCTCTCCCCACCGGCGTCTCTTTCCTGCAGATGGGGTGTTCACACCGGTTCCGCGGCTCGGGATAACCTGATCCGAAGTCGGATTTGTGGCATCATTTGCATCATGGCCCTGGAGCTGCCTCTCATCCCGAGACGTTTCCTCTGGTTTGTCCTAGGTGAGTACCTGCCTTTGTGTGCGCTCTGGGACGCGGCGGCAGCGCGCAGCTCTTTGTCCAGGAGTTTCTCTTGGCTCGACGCTGGCTCTGTAGCTGCAATGAATGGAGGCTGAAGGACCACCGATAGCTCCTCGCTCGGGGATACGATCCATTCTCAGAAGGAAACATACAAACTCCTTCATGGGGCGGAAAGAATTGGCACCAAACTTCCTAACCGCCCGCTGGGTTTTGTTGGGGATGTTGCCGGCTTTCGGGTCCTTGCAACTCCGCGCGTGAGATTCGTGAACAATGTCGGTGCTTTTGCAGCCCCGTTCGCTGCAGGTTGCTAGTCAGCCGGTTGCTTTGCAGGATTGTTGTCCTCTGTTGACTTGACTGTGTTTTGGTGTTCTCAGGATGGATCTTAAACTGTTTAATTCGCTAGCTTGAGCGAGCAGTGAAACTAGTTCAACAGGTTCACTCAAGGCAAAAGCAAACAAACCCCGTTGCGGTTCTCTGGCCGGGTTGTGTGATGAGGTTGTGCGGGTTGAATCAGAATTTACTAGTGAACCAAAATATGAAGATACAACAGTAATCAGTTATTCAACATGTGTATTCCTATTCCCAATGCCTACTCAGTGTCACAACCACAAAGTATTGTCTAGTGGAAACACTGAGAGCTACCTGTTAAATACTCATTTGTCCCTACAGTATGTTTATGTACAATAGGTAATTGCAAAAAATTCTCACTTTAATGTCTGAAGGGATAACGCTCAGAAAAATGTGTAGTTATCTCGTTTCTCTACTCACTAAAGGAACCCTTGGCTAGACTGTCCTGCCATCTCTATCCTGACTTAGTAGGGAGTCATGGTATTGAAACCTGGCCACAGGAAAATCTCTCTCTTAGCAAATGTGCTATAAAAATACTTTATACTGAACGCACTGCCGTTCAGACACACTTGGAATTTTTATGCACATGCTGAAATAATTTTTCTTTTGTCCTAAACACTAATATTTTCTACCATTCTCATTTTACATTATGCATTGTAACTTTACTAAGGGGAGGTCTTCACTACGGGGGGGGTCGATTTAAGATACACAAATTCAGCTACGCAAATAGCGTAGCTGAATTCGACCTATCGGAGCCGACTTACCCCACT
>NC_048308.1:67351976-67392416 GCF_013100865.1 Trachemys scripta elegans | reverse complement strand
GGATGCATCCGAAGAAGTGGGCTGTAGTCCACGAAAGCTTATGCTCTAATAAATTTGTTAGTCTCTAAGGTGCCACAAGTACTCCTGTTCTTCTTTTTGCGGATACAGACTAACACGGCTGTTACTCTGAAACCTATAATGAAAGCGTATCTATTTAAATAGAGATTCAAATTAAATAACATGGAATTGAACCTAAATGTTTAACTTGGCTCCCAACATGTCAGCTGGTAATGCCACCTGGATCAATCTGCTTTAGATGTCATTTTCTACTTGAAGGAAGGTCTGCTTTCTAAAGCAGGCTATGGTTACAGTTCTTTCCGTTGTAAAAATTTCTCAAAGATTTATAAATGGATTGTTCTACAGTTGTCTTCCCTATGTCTCTATTTCTGACACACATGCATGTAGAGGGCCCAACTGGAATGACCTATTTTGAGAAATGTTTATACCATTAAGACTGGGATTCCATAGCATATAGGTCATTTTAAGTCTGTCTCTTTAAAATTAGTTTGTCTGGCAATTCTTTCTGTTTCTTGCTTAATTATTTTCATGTGGCATCATGTGTCTCTCCATGTTCTTGTTAACAGAATTACAGATGCAACAGGTAGAAACTTGTCTGCTATTTTGTGGAAAAGTACCTGAAAGTCTGTAGCAAAAAGCTTTGAAGAATAATCTAGCTGGTATTCTTTATAATAATGAATATATTTATTTTAGATTACTTAAATATTCAAAGAAAAGCCGTGATACTGACTTGAAATACAAAAATCTTGAGGAAATGTAGATTTCCGTTTTTCCTGCCTTCAGTTCTTCCTTACTATTTTCCTCCTCAGAACCGTAGTAAATAATGTATTGAGCTGTCTTATCTGTACAGTGTAATTAACTATTTACCACTTTTTAGCTTGTGACTATTCACAAGGAAATAGTAGACAGCACAAGTTAGGCAAAACTTATTCTCCATGTTTAGTTTTAGAGACATCCTCGTTGTACAGGACTAAACAGTAAGTCGTCCTATTCAGAAACTATGGTATAAACAATACACAGTGAACCCTAACATTACTGTTCATACGTAGTCATTCTCATTTACCCAGGACAGTTGTTCGGAAGCTTTATTTTAGACTAGAACTCTGCTTGTCCGTCTTTATCAAAGCCAATGTTAAAGAAAACTGGCAATGTGTTGGCTGCAGCTTTGTTTTATATTCTAGAAAATCTTAAATTGAGTATTATGACAACATAAATGGGTCAAATCAGTGACAGTACTATGCATGTGTGGGGCCCAGTCATACAAAGTGCTGAGCCTCTAATTAACTTCATCTCACGGAAGTGGACGTACACATGTCATTTATTATTCTAGAGTTCGCATTGCCCTTTGGTAAAATCATCCTGGCCATAAAGTCACCAGTCTAGACAACCGATTGAAAAGCCTCAAATCCACTGTGTAAAACCTGCCTATATTGTGCAATAAACAGCTTCCGTAATAATTTGTTCAGTTCCCAGGTATTATCTCTTGGTTATGCTCATAGTACAAATATATTGGATTCCTTTGGTGCACATATTTATATGCTATTCGTCTCTGCTCTGTTAGCTAGAGGGTGTGGTAGTGTACGGCAATTTAAACATTGGTTCTGAAATACCTTTACTACATATGTCATGTGACCCCTTGGCTGCAGGGACGGAACCTGGGACCTCTGGATTCAAAAGCATATGAGCCCCTATTGCCTGAGCTAAAAGATCCCGCTCTGTTAGCTGAAAACCAATAGCTGACTTGTAAAACGATGTGATCCGGCAACACCGCCCCAGAGAGGGGAAGCTCTCCCGACTGTGTAAACATAGGTTACACACAGCACCTGGCAGGATCAACTCAGCCCTTCTTTCCGTGGCAGATACATTTGAGCACGACGCAGATGATTGCTCGGGTGTCTTTCAGATATGAGCCCTTACAAAACAGTAGTGACCAGAACACTGACTCTCTAAAAATAATCTCACTCCGCAGATCTGATACCTGTTTGTATCCCGAGACTGTTTACAATCGTGATAGAAATAAGCTTTTATTATCAATCCCGCAGAAATAACATAGCTATGAGAAAGTGAATTGTCTTCTCTCTGGACTGTGTACCATTGCCAGTAATAGAGGTTATATAGGCCCAATTCATCCCTCAGTTACGCCTGCACAACTCCATGTAAGCATTCATGGGGCTGCACAAATGTAACCATGGGTAAAATTTGACCTGCACAGGGCCGGCTCCAGGCACCAGCCCACCAAGCTTGTGCTTGGGGCGGCACCTGGAGGGGGGCGGCGCGGTGCGGCGCTCCGGCTCCAGGGAGAGCGGGGCCACGGCCGGGCTCGCCGCCAGGGAGAGCAGAGCCCCAGCCGGGCACTCCGCCCTCCCCCCGGCCGCCAGGGAGAGCGGAGCCCCGGCTGGGCACTCCACCCTCGTCCCAGGGCTCCGGCTGCCCTCCCCCCCCCCCCCGGCGCCCTCCCCCCGGCCGCCGGGGAGAGCGGAGCCCGGGGCTCTGGCCGCCCTCCCCTGCTGCGGGGGCGGGGGGGCAGCCGGAGGCTTTTTTGCCTGGGGCGGCAAAAAAGCCAGAGCCGGCCCTGGACCTGCAGAATCTTTATTACTAGCGATGGTGGATGAGCCAGAAATAATTCTATTTGACTCAGATCCCAGGTTGAGATTAAAGGGCTGGCAGTTGGGGGATGGGGGAGGGGATTGTTGTACTTGTAAACTGAGCAAATGTGCTTTGCAAATCATTGAGACACAATAACATGACACCCACCTGATGCTGTTTCTACAATGTCACTTTAAAGTATGGAACCGCACTTTAAAAATAGGATCATCCCTATTTTGCATTGATACTAAAAAGGCAAGATTTTTCTTTTTTGTTTTGTTTTACTAAGAAAAAAGTTCTTGTTTGTATTAATGGCCAAAATTTCTCTTCTCCCTCACTATTGTATGCTGTACCAGTTGTCTGCTACATTCCAGAGGTACTGCCCGTATCTACTAGCCAGTTGCTTGAGATCTTTTAAAGTGAAGAATGGTAGACAAACGTATACGTATAAATATGTGAGAGAGGAATACTTGATGGTATAAAGGTTTTATTGGCTTGAGTTTGCGGTGGCTGCATTCCTCACAAATGAGTTATGCGGAGCATCCCAAACAAGGGCTTGATACCATAGCACTCCATCATGTATTCTGTAAAAACGTCACAATTAAAAGATTAGAAACCTTTAAAAGTGACCTAAAATGGCTCTTCTGGACATATAACTATCATGACTTTGAAGTCCATTTACCTCTGGACCTTCCACAGGTAGAGCCAAGTTCTATGTGTACCACTAAGGGTTAGGAATGTAACCCTTCCCATTGGTATAAAACTGACATTTCTAGCAATTCAGGGTTGCTGAAGTATTTAACTTTAATCTTTCACCAGGTCCTCAGACCACTGTAATGGGGATGAGGGGGGAGAGAAATTTTACATCTGAGGGAAAGAAGGAAACATTTTTGTGACATGTTGACTTAAAAATATAGGACAGCTGCTTAAAGTGGCTCAAGTATGTGAAATTTTAGACAGGCCTGATAGAGATGGATTAGTGAGCAGAGCACAAGTGAAATGGTTCAAGGTATGTGCTAAATGCAGTTTATTACATGGGGATTATATCTACAGACACATAGAGGCAATGTGAAACAGGTACTTCTGTCTCACAAACACACACCTGATCGTGATCGTATTCCCACTTTTCCCCATAACTTTTTAATACCATAGATTAATAGATTCTAAAGCCAGAAGAGATCATTATGATCATCTAGTCTGACCTCCTGCAAAACCCAGCCATAGAATCTCAACCAGTAATTTCTGCATGAAGATGATAACCTCTGAGCTGTAGCATATCTTTTAGAAGTTTCAGAGTAGCAGCTGTGTTAGTCTGTATCCGCAAAAAGAACAGGAGTACTTGTGGCACCTTATAAATTTGTTAGTCTCTAAGGTGTCACAAGTACTCCTATCTTTTAGAAAGAGATCTAGTCTTGATTTAAAGACTTAGTGATGGAGAATCCACCAGATCTTTAGGTAAGCTGTTCCACTGGTTAATTACCCTTAGAGTTAAAATTGGGCTGCCTTGTTTCCTATAGGCTTCCTACAGATGAAATGAAAAACAAAAATTAAAATGGGTTCAGTTCTTAAAAATAAAACCATCTCTGGAATGTAACTGTTCCAGTTTACATATTACATCAATAGCTCCCAGTTCTGTATAGTTAAAGTGGTGATTGCATTTGATTGTGCACTGATGGGGCAGTAGCCTGCTTAATATCAGCTAGCAGGAATCTGCTGGGCTTTGAGCAATTTAACAACATTGCAGAGTTAATTGATGTCATTAAACTAAATATCCGTTAAATACTGAGACGTTAATCTCTTCTGTGTAAGTGCCCTGAAGATTGCTGATGACTAACAAATACCATGACCTGGAATGAAATTAGAAGCCTTGTAAATTGTCATTAAGAATGGGACTGACACTTTTCAGACTTCCAGCCGGAGTAAAATCAATTCTAGATTTTTCTAATTATAGATTTGAGAAGATCTTGGAATTATGAAAATGCATATTTTGATTTATTATTAAACTGTAGCAAGTTCTTTTTACCATAGCAACTGGCTATAGATCTGAAACCAGATCTTGGGATATTATGTATTTAAATGAAAATGGTTTATATTCACTTCCAACAGATAAATAGTCTTAATAGAGCTGGTTGAGAAATGATTTTTTTTGACAAAAATGAAAAAAAATTATAGAACATTTGGGGGGTTTCATCAAAAAAAGAAAAAGCTGGAAACTGAATCTTTCCTTTTTTTTGCTTTGAAGTTTTCATTTTTAACACAAACCTGATTTTTTATTTATTTTTTTATTTATTAACATGGAAATTTTTGGCAAAAATGCACTTGGTTAAAAAGCCATTTTTCGGGGAGAGAAGGGGTGAAGGGGAGGAGGGATGAAATAATTTTTTACCAGCTCTAATTCTTAATTTTAAAAAAAGGAAATACAGTACTCTGGCTGGTAGAATAGTATCAATTACTATATTCAATATATTTCATGGACATTCATCAAACTGTTTGTTCCGTTAATGCTTTGAGATATTTGACCAGCTTTATATCTGAATAGAATTCAGCAAGTTGATTATTCTCTGATTACCAGTGAAATTTTCCAGTGATATATTTGCGAATATTAATTCCCGATATTTGACTAGCCCTTGGTTCAGTGTAGTCTTTTTGTGTGTTTGCTGACTTATCGCACCACATTTTCACCCAAAGATCTCTACATATTGGGGTATATTGCACATGTTTAAAACACTGTTTACATTGCATAAGGACATTGGGAGTGGTTTTTATATATCTTTACACGGTTGGGACTTCCATCTATTTGTTTTTCCTGAAATTCCTTTGTGATACTTTTTGTAATCTAGTTTTGAAAAAGAAGTCAACATCTGTCAGTTCTACACCTCAGTGAGTAGCATTAATCATTTTAGACTTTTGGCATCATATTCTTTGTTTACATTTTAAAAACAACTCCAAAGCATGAATTTAGCTCTGGCAAAAGGTGCCAGAGTGAATGCGATAGAAACTAAAGTCCTCACTTTATCTGTAAAACAGAAGCGTCCCATTCTGACCAGATCCCTTTTAGGTGTGAAATGACAATTGTATAAATTCAAGCCTTGGCTTTCTTCTGCCAACTGTGATGGTTGTTAACAAAATGTGGACATAAGGAAGTAGATTGAGATCACTAGCTCATTTCATATAGAGCAACAAACAGACATTTGGTGGTGATACTGTCAGGTCTGATTTGATCTAGGGGTTGGTGAAGTAAATGGAGTTAAACTTTTGCCAAACTCTCAAACTACACAAAACCTAATGCAAGTTTAAGAATCAATTTTTTCCAGTAGTTTAATCAAAGGTGAGTCAATTTAAAAAAAAAAAAAAAAAAGCCATGCTATGTATTGAGAGAACAATCCCAATATTGATTTTTATGCCAAACTTCCCCTCCCTCTCTCTGTTCCTTTCTGCAATCTATTTCTAGTTGTTTTTCACTCTGACTGGTTTCTGATCCATTTTATACCTATTTTTTTGTCTACTCTTTTTTTTCCCCCACTGTCTGCCCTTAACAGAATGTGAGCCTAGTAACAGTCAAGTCAAACTGTTGAACCTCTAATCTTCAAGTGGGTTAAAAATAAGTTTGTCCATCCTTTGTCATCAGTCCTTTGAGCCATCAAGTTTTGCTGCTGTTGTATCAAATTCAGAGTAGGCATAGATAACCAAAATTATCTAATATTTGGTTATATGGGCCCCATTACTACAGTATCTGAGCACATCATAATCTTTAATGTATTTATCCTCGTAACACTCCAGTGTAGTGGAGTGTTATTTGTATAATGTTATCCCCATTATACAAATGGGAAACTGAGGCACAGATGGAGACTTGCCCCAGGTCACACAAGAAGCGTGTGGTGGAGCAGGGAATTGAACCTAGTCCTAGGCTGGCACGCTAATCATTGCACCATCCTTCCTCTTTTTGCTAGTCTTACAAAGCTGAGTGTACAAAACAAAAAGTATGGGAAAAAAATAACCACATAATGACCTGTCCTCTGAGCAAAGATGAATCCTGATACTGCAATGTGCTGTGTGGCCTTACCCCTCCCCCCATCAACTTTTATATGCATTGTAAAGGGGTTGAGGGCCCTCATTACCTCACAGGATCAGCTCCGTCATTTGGAAGACTAAGGCAGGAGCCAGTACAATTATAAATTGGTTTGGGACATTCAGCCAGTCAGGTAGCTGGGATGGATGCATACTATAAAATGGTTTGGCTGAAAGCTTCCATTTCATTGGTTTCACAGAACCTTCTTCAGCCAATCAGTGATCTCCCAAGAAACACATACTGAGACCTGATAGCTGAGACGCTCCACACAATTCAGTTCTTGAAAAGGCCAATTAATAATATTTTACGACACCAATATCTGCCATTTACTGTATCCTCTTTAGCAAAAACAGTGATACTGAAAACACCACAGGAGAATTCATCCAGGTTGTCAGGGGAAGTGGAGCTTGGTGTAGCTTTATTTGATGGATGCTTCGGTACTATTTGTGAATCAGTTGCAATCATTTCTTATTGGTATTGCAGTAGCTGGTGGTTAAAAACTATCCAGGACCCACTACCACAATATTGTCTTGCATTTTAGATCCTTCGGCTAAATATGAGAGTTTCAAATGACCTTATTTTTGATATTAAGGACTGGAGATGCCAAGTACCTGTGTTTTCCAGCCTGCTACCTTGAAGCTAGTACGTTTAAAATCATATATCAGAATTAAGGGAATAGATCTGTCAAAAGACCTGTTTAAATGAAGCCATTGCACACAATCACTCTATCTTTATTACATAGAGAAAAAAAATTAAATAGCTAAATCCATCCAGGAATAACTGGAATTTCTTTCCAGGTTTGGATATAACAACAACAACAACAACGATCAAATTCAAATATACATTTGGTTTCAGCGTTGAAATACGTTGGCCCCTGCAAAGGAACATACAAATTATACACCAAGCTGATGTAGATAGTCCCATAAGAATTTATATCAATTTAGTTACAGCTAGAATTGCATTAAATCTTCTCTCCAGAGATTCTTGTATTTGAGTCAGCCCACAGCCAGAAACAGAAAAAATGGGAAGGTTTTATTGGCTGTAGAGATGGATGAATGGTCCAAAAAAAAGTTGATTCAAATTTGTAACGGAATTCATTTCACTCAGGTTTGTGTTCCAATGTTTTTGTTCATTGTCAGCAAAACAGTCAAGTGTTTCAGTTTTGCTGGCAAACATTCGTGGAAAGTGAATTTCAAAGTTGGATGCAGAAGTGTTTCTGGGAAATAAAATGAAAATGATCACCTTCAAGTATTTACATGGGAGAGGGCTTGTGCACTTCTCTATCTGAGGAACAGAAATAATGCTGACGGATTTATTTGGTTAGTTGCTAGTGAGCAACATGGCTAAGATTTTGAATGTTTGTGAATAATCAAGAGTAAAAACAAAAATTGAAAATATTTGTCCAATGCACTTGAATAACAAATGCATTTGAGAAAACTATGATTGGCCTTCTCTCATGTAATCTGTGTGCAGGAAAAAGAAGATAATTTAGCTGAAAAATGTATTCTGCCCGAATTATTCGTTGACTCTAATTGGCAAAATAACAGTCAACAGCTGCTAGCCAGATCAACACTGTAGTGTAGCTGATTAAATTCTCACCTCTAGCCAGAGCCTCTCGCAACTGGTTCAATACCAAACACACTTTATGGATAACAGTAAAAGAACAGTTAAAGGAAGGGAAGAAGAACAGTCTCCTGTGGGCTCTGAAAACTCACTGTATTATCACTTATAACAGGAATGACCTTTATCAGAACACATCTTCCACAGTAGATTGACCTGGTCTAGATTCCTAAGTATCAGAGCATGTGTCCCAGCCAACTCAGCAATGGTTTAAGCTAACAGAAGTGAGAGCAGCGGCTTCCTTAGGATTACCACAGGACCTGGTCTTAACTAGTGCTGAGCACCTGTACCGTGTATGGAGTTAGATTGTAAACGCTTTATGCCAGGGACTGTCTGTCTGTACGGTGCCTAGGGCTCCTGGGCACTGTGGTAATCCAAATAATAATAATTAACCGCTGTGGGAGTGTTGGGCATTCAGCACTTCTCAGGGTAAGGCCCTTTTTCTCATACTGTGTGAGTCTCCCAGGCACGTAGCTGCTGATATTCAAAGTTGTAAGCTCTTTGAGGCAGGGACTGTGCCTTCGTTAGTATTTGTATAGCACCTAGCACTTGAGCTGGAGAGTAATTTTCCATCAACATGATTTTTTTTCAACAGAAAATGTCGTTTTTGCTTTTTTAACTTGCTGGAATTTTTTTATTTTTCTCAAACAATCAAAATGATTTTTTTTTATTTTATTTTTTTTGGTTTGTTGAACTGAGCCCAATATTTTGTTTTCTGTCCGCTTGATATTAAACTCTATTAACCTAGGATGAAGCCTCATGGGAGTTGTAGTTCAGGTGCTTCATGCTCCTACTCTCCATTATAGGGCTACTTGGATGGACTATATCTCCCATGATGCACTGAGCAGTGTGGTGCAGCATGGGAGTCATATGACGGTAGTAAAGCTTGGGAGATGTAATCTGGTCAGGGAGCCTGGCCTATAAGGAAGAATGAAGACATGAGGCACCACTCCATCACAGGTGGATGCAGTTTAACGTTGAACTGAAACAAAATGTTTCAACCGGGAACATCAAAACATTTCATTTTGATTGAAAATGTCAAAACAAAACACTTCCCAATCAAAATGGTGAAAACCTTTTGTTTGGTGAAAACTTTTTATATTTTGACTTTGTCCCACTTCGAAATAGCTATGCCTCAGAATTTCCCACGGGACGGAAATTCTCATTTTTCACTCAGTTCTACCAAATGTACAGTGGTTGCTACTGGGATAAAGTAATAAAGCATAACAATAAGTAATGTATACTTTTAAAATTTAGTAGCCCGTATGTTCATTTTCCCCAACACAGTGGTCACCATTAAAAAGTCAGTATTAGCCAATAGCTCTTCTGGAATGGTCTGAGGGAGCACAGCGCTTCCTTTTATTTGAATAGGAAACAAGCTGCAGAATGTGGTAATATTTGGCAAATGCTGACTTTTTAATGGCAGCCACTGGAATTTCTTGTCCATGTCTGTTGCATGCATGGAGGAAAATAGGTTTTATATCTGGTGGCCAGAAGATTTTACGTTCTTGTGTGTGCACGTGTATTTCTGTATGCAGGTTGGTGGCTAAAGTTTTAGCTTCAGTGGAGCTGTGCAGTTTACATCAACTAAGAAACTGGTCCTCTGCTTCTTTCTCTGAATCAAAATTCCCATTTGAGGCAGATAACAAAGTATGTTTTGTTTAAATGGTGAACTCTTTTCTAATGTAAAGTTTCTAATCATCATACAACAGAACTTGGCTATTGAATGTGAATATTGTTATGGTTGAACTTGTTTTAACTTGGCTTTTTGAACACACAACATTTTGGATCAGGCATTTAGAAAATATTGCAAAGGATTCTGGTAGTGTGAAGTTAGGTAATGGCTGGACATGCTTTGCTTTCATCATGGCCATTGTTAAAATAGCCTTATTTCTGAGTCAAAGAAACTTGCTGAGAGTAGCAATGCACTGCACCACGAGCAACATTGAATGTGTTACAATTCAACACAGATCGAAGAGGGGCAAATTGCTAAAATAATTTCAACCTGCAGTCTGATCCTGAACATGAAATAAACTGGGTGTGGAATAAACCTTGAGCACAAATGACAGCAGTTCGATGTTTACACACCTGAGCTGCAGGCATAATTAGGAAATGACCTATCGGAGGCCTAGTTTATACTAGAAAGGGGTTGTCGGTATAGCTAAACTGTCAACCCCCCTAGTGGGGACACAGCTTGGACCAGCAAAAGAATCCTGAACTCCTTTTGCCAGCGTAGCTTTTACCAGTTCACGCACTGAAATAAGCTACACCGGCTAAAGGACTTTTTTATATAACTGGGTCTATGTCGGGGCTTTGCTGGTATAAAAATGTGGTAAATAATCACCCCCCTAACCAGCATTATTATGGTGGAAGACCTTTCGAGTGTTGACCTGGCCAAAATGTGCTTGTATGTCCCTGCTATTCCTGGCAGGTGCACACAATAAAAATGCAGACCCAGAATTAAGGCTATGTCTCCATTACAGCTGAGAGTGAACCTCCCTGCCTGGGCAGACTAGCTCACGGGCACTAGCTCACGGGCACTAGCGCACTATAAGTGCAGCGTAGATGTTGCAGCAGCCCAAGCAGAGGTTCCGACTAGCTGCCGGAGCTCAGCCGCGGGGGAGCGGTGTGGGTGTGTCACATGGCTCCGAGCTCGGGTGGTTACCCCATGCCTCAGCCGGTGCCACAGCAGCCCCGCTGCTATTTTTAGTGCGGTAGCTTGAGCTGAGCTAGCGTGAGGCTGTCTCCCTGGGCGGGAAGCTGGCTGCCAGCTGCAGTGTAGATTGATCCTTCCAGACTGTTTCTATGTGGCCCCGAACAAAAATCTCCAAGGGAAAGAAACTTGCTACTCATTACTGGGCTAGAGCATGCGTTTAAAACCAGTTTGAACAGAGTTTGTCCCATTCCACACTGGGTAGGCTGCACAGTCCGGCCCTGAGTGAGCTAAGCACATAATTAGGTTCCATTGAAATGAATCCTGTCCTTTCAGCGTTTTGCTGGATCAGTCTTAACTGGTCTGAGTTAACACCCTTGTTAAAGTTAGTTGTTGAGTTAATGTAGGTGGAAGACCTAAGTTGGTGAGTGACTTCACTTATTCTCTCTCTGCCTCCGCTTCCCTATCTGGAATATCAGTACCATGCCTACCTAGTGTGAATGCAATCCTTTCCGGTCACCTTCTATGTTAGAATCCACATGTTAGCCTGTTTTAAAGGAGTCCATTTTCCCTTCCATGCGCACGAGCCTTATCCCAGCACACTTCCCTTGCCCTAAGGAGATTCTCCCATTAAAAGGAGAATTCAGGGTGGGTTCAGAACATGCAGCCAGACCTAGAGCCGGAAGAGGCCCCTCCATGGCAGGGACAGGCTGTGCTGTGTGTGTGATTCTTTCTGCTCAGTCTCCCATGTCATGTGGTGTGAAGTGCAAACTGCTTTGTGCTGACTGGGAAGTCTGGAAATAACCAGAGTCCCCTGTGTTCAGCCTTCAGCCATTTTTATCCGTGTCCTCATGCACTGGGGTTATCCCTGCTGCATCTAGGGCACATTGCAAGTTCCTCCTGGCTCTTGCGTAACCTGAAACCTCCATCTGCTATTCTGTTACCTCTGCAAAAACACAGAATCCTAGGACTGGAAGGGACCTCGAGAGGCATCTAGTCCAGTCCCCTGCACTCATGGCAAGACTAAGTATTATCTATAGACCATCCCTGACAGGTGTCTGTCTAACCTGCTCTTAAAAATCTCCAATGATGGAGATTCCACAAGCTCCCTACGCAATTTATTCCAGTGCTTAACCACCCTGACAGTTAGGAAGATTTTCCTAATGTCCAACCTAAACCTCCCTTGCTGCAATTTAAGCCCCTTGCTGCTTGTCCTATCCTCAGAGGTTAAGAAGAACAATTTTTCTTCCTCCTCCTTGTAACAACCTTTTATGTACTTGAAAACTGTTATCATGTCCCCTCTCAGTCTTCTCTTCTCCAGAGTAAATAAACATATATATATTTTTTTCAATCTTCCCTCATTGGCCATGTTTTCTAGACCTTTAATCATTCTTGTTGCTCTTCTCTGGATATGCCCTGGTTCTAGACACATTCCCAATCTCCCTCCCTACTCCCCATCCACACTTCATCTGAACCCATCCAACTAACATGATCTGACGTACTTAGATCGACTTACCATGGTGTCTTCACCGCGATGAGTTGACTGCTGCCGCTCCCCCGTCGACTCTGCCTGCGACTCCTGCGGCGCTGAAGTACAGGAGTCGATGGGAGAGGGCTCGGGGGTCGATTTATCGCGTCTAGACTAGACGCGATAAATCAATCCCCACTGGATCGATTGCTGCCCGCCGATCCGGCGGGTAGTGTAGACATACCCTTCGTGATGTCAAATTGACATTCTTGATTATACTGTCATCAGTTGGCTCTTTTTATCCTGTACTAGAGCCGCTGAAAGCTGCCTCCAAAGCTTACTGTTGACAAGAAATTAAAAGAAAAACCATGGTAGAAATGAAAGGGCACCGAAATAGCAGAAAGTGTAAACATCAAGATAGCAGGGGTAACTAACTGAGTGACTCAATCTGCCTGAAAAAGGGAGAGTTTAGGTGGTTTTCTAATTTGAATGTATTACCTGCAAATCACTGCCTGGGGTACTCCTGAGAGAATTCTGCACCAACAAATTAAAAATTCTGCGCATAATATTGCAAAATTTGGCATATTTTATTCAAAATAATACAATATAACCACACCATTTTAAATTATTTGCTGATGAGTATTTAGAAATAAATGATCAAAATATTTGAAAATGGTGTGACCATATTGTTGTTTCTGTGTTATTTTGACAAATAAAATATGCAGAACTTTGCAGAATTTTAAAATTTTTAATTTTTTTGCGCAGAATTCCCTCAAGAGCACCAGGGTTCTGTGTGTCAAGTATCCGAGGGAGAGCCGTGTTAGTCTGGATCGGTAAAAAGCAACAAAGAGTCCTGTGGCATCTTATAGACTAACAGATGTATTGGAGCATAAGCTTTCATGGGTGAATACCCACTTCGTCAGATGCATGCAGAATTCACCCATGAAAGCTTATGCTCTAATACATCTGTTAGTCTATAAGGTGCCACAGGACTCTTTGTTGCTTTTTACAGGGTTCTGTGTGGCGCAATCTGTGTGTGGGCCACTCGGTGGGAGGTCTGGGGGGGGTGGAATCTGGATGTACAAGGGCTCGGTGCGGGGTTGTGGGTGCAGGGGCAATGGGACTCTGCAGGGGAGTCCAGGTGGTTAGGGCTCAGTGCGGGGGCTAGGGAAGTGGGGCTTGGTGGGGTGGGGGGGATCAGGGTGCAGCTGGTTGGGGCTCAGTGGGGTGGGGGTCCTGGTGTGGCGGACTTCTGATGTAGGGGAAAGGCGTGGTGGGGGGGTTCTGGGTGCAGAAGGCTCCTGATGCAGGGGGTGGTTCCAGGTGCATGGGTGGGGGGGAGGGGTCAGTGTACGGGGAGCTGCTTCCCCTGTCCACCCAACCCAGACCCCTTGCACCCAACACTGTCCCTCACCCATGCTGAGCCTCACCCCCCACCGCACCCTGCCCCCCCCCACACCCCATTGAGCCTCATACTCCCCCACACCCAGACCTTCTCCTGCCCAGTCACCCCTCCCCCCATGATGCAGCATTTCCTGCAGCGAGGGGAAGTTTCTGGGGCTTGATCTAACCCAGCCCCGGCTGCTCTGTAGGGAAGGGGGAACTCCATCTCCATCCTCCTCCTCCCCAGCCAGTTGGGACTAACATCGTTGGGGCATCCCCAGACCCTCTCCCCCCGCTGCCAGAACAAAGCGTCTGAGTCTGAGTTGCTGGGAGGGGTGAGTGAGCACTGGTGCAGCTTCTCTTTGCTCCCCCACAGAAACCATTTTCTGCAAAGAAGCAAAGGGAATCGGGGGGGGGGGGGGGATCATTTTTCTCTTGCACCGCAGTGACGCAGATTTTCCCAGGAGTACCAGGGGCTGCAGGTTGTCTTGTCCCTACAATAGGTGTACAGTTGTAGACTGACAGAGTGGGGAACACAGAGAGAGGACCCAAAGGAAATAAATGCCTATTAGCACCAATGCCCTTCTTGCTCCCCAGTGGGTCCTCCATCACCTAAGCAGCTGGTGTGAGATGTGCACCTAAAGATGAACCAGCACAATACCCATGTTTGATTCAACCAGGCATTTCATGGAGTTAGCCAAAGAGAATTTGTCCCTCTGTTACTCCTTGTCTTGCACCTGTAGATTCTATCTAATGCAAACAATACATGAGATGTAATTAAAATCAATGAGAGTTTTGCCATTGACTTCACTGGGGGCAGGATTGGGTTTGGTATTTATGCCACTCTAATTTTAAGCCACAAAGTACATTCCTACAAGTATTCGTTCTAGTATAGACCACAGGCTGGTGGCCTCTGGTATTATTGCCATTGTATTCGTTTAACCTGCAGAAGAGGAAGTTTAATTGTTGGAATGGTACAAGCAGCAGCAGCTGCTAGAGAGTTCTGTATATTAAGACTTTCCGTGGTGCTAACAGGGGAAGTGAGGTTTTTACTCACGAAAGCTTATGCCCAAATAAATCTGTTAGTCTTTAAGGTGCCACCAGACTCTTTGTTGTTTCTGGTGGGTAGTGGCAGTCAGAGATTTATTTGAAAATTCTCTAGTGTAGCCAGGGCCTAAAAGATGCTTATAAACAGGGAGAATTAGTAGGGGAAGTAGGAGTGGGTCACAACCTGGGCAGCAGTGACCATGAGATGGTCGAGTTCAGGATCCTGACAAAAGGAAGAAAGGAGAGCAGCAGAATATGGACCCTGGATTCAGAAAAGCAGACGTTGACTCCCTCAGGGAACTGATGGGCAGGATCCCCTGGGAGGCTAATATGAGGGGGAAAGGAGTCCAGGACAGCTGGCTGTATTTTAAAGAAGCCTTTTTGAGGGTGCAGGAACAAACCATCCCGATGTGCAGAAAGAATAGCAAATATGGCAGGCGACCAGCTTGGCTTAACAGTGAAATCTTCTGTGAGCTTCAATTCAAAAAGAAAGTTTACAAGAAGTGGAAACTTGGACAGATGACTAGGGAGGAGTATAAATATATTGCTAGAGCATGCAGGGGTGTAATCAGGAAGGCCAAGGCACAATTGGAGTTGCAACTAGCAAGGGATGTGAAGTTTAACAAGAAGGGTTTCTACAGGTATGTTAGCAATGAGAAGGTCAGGTGGGACCCTTACTGAATGGGGGAGGCAACCTAGTGACAGATGATGTGGAAAAAGCTGAAGTACTCAATGCTTTTTTTTTTTTTTTTTTTTTCTTTTTGCCTCTGTCTTCACAGACAAGGCCAGCTCCCAGACAGCTGCACTGGGCAGCACAGTATGGGGAGGAGGTGAACGGCCCTCATTGGTGAAAGAACAGGTTAAGGACTATTTAGAAAAGCTGGACATGCACAAGTCCATGGGTCCAGATCTAATGCATACAAGGGTGCTGAGGGAGTTGGCTGATGTGATTGCAGAGCCATTGGCCATTATCTTTGAAAATTCGTGGCAATCGGTGGAGGTCCCAGATGATTGGAAAAGGTATGGATTAGATGAATGGACTATAAGGTGGATAGAAGATTGTTGGGCTCAACAGGCAGTGATCAACAGCTCGATGTCTAGTTGGCAGCCGGTATCAAGCGGAGTGCCCCAGGGGCCAGTTTTGTTCAACATCTTTATTAATAATCTGGATGATGGGATGCATTGCACCCTCAGCAAGTTTGCAGATGACACTAAGCTGGGGGGAGAGGTACATACACTGCAGCGTAGGGATAGGGTCCAGAGTGACCTAGACAAATTGGAGGATTGGGCCAAAAGAAATCTGATGAGGTTCAACAAGGACACGTGCAGAGTCCTGCACTTAGGACGGAAGAATCCCATGCACCGCTACAGGCTGGGGACTGACTGGCTAAGCGGCAGTTCTGCAGAAAAGGACAGGGGGATTACAGTGGACGAGAAGCTGGATATGAGTCAACAGTGTGCCCTTGATGCCAAGAAGGCCAACGCCATATTAGGCTATATAAGTAGGAGCATTGCCAGCAGATCGAGGGAAGTGATTATTCCCCTCTATTCGGCACTGGTGAGGCCACACCTGGAGTACTGTGTCCAGCTTTGGTCCCCCCCCACTGCAGAAGGGATGTGGACAAATTGGAAAGAGTCCAGCGGAGGGCAACGAAAATGATTAGGGGGCTGGGGCACATGACTTACAAAGAGAGGCTGAGAGGACTGGGGTTATTTAGTCTGCAGAAGAGAAGAGTGAAGGGGGATTTGATAGCAGCCTTCAACTACCTGAAGGGGGGTTCCAAAGAGGATGGAGCTCGGCTGTTCTCAGCAGAGCCGGTGCTATCATTAAGGCAAACTAGGCGGTTGCCTAGGGCGCCAAGATTTGGGGGCTGCCAAAAAGCGGTGCCCCCAATTTTTTAACAGCGTTCCTGGGCTGCTCCACTTCTCCTGCCTCCCAAGCTTGCAGCACCAATCAGCTGTTTGGCGCTGCAAGCCTGGGAGGGGAAGAGAATTAGAGTAGGGGGCGGCGTGCTCGGGGAGGAGGCGGAGCAGAGGTAAGCTGCCGCACAGCTCCCCAGGCGGGGGGGGGGGGGGGGGGCCCCGGGGGGGGGCCCCAGCACGGGGGGGGGGGGGGGAGCTGCCGCAGGGCTGGGTGCGGGGCACAAGGTGAAAGTTTCGCCTAGGGCACGAAACTTCCTTGCACCAGCCCTGGGTGGCAGATGACAGAACAAGGAGCAATGGTATCAAGTTGCAGTGGGGGAGGTCCAGGTTGGCTATTAGGAAACACTATTTCACTAGGAGGGTGGTGAAGCACTGGAATGCGTTACCTAGGGAGGTGGTGGAATCTCCTTCCTTAGAGGTTTTTAAGGCCCACCTTTACAAAGCCCTGGCTGGGATAATTTAGTTGGGGTTGGTCCTGCTTTGAGCAGGGCATTGGACTAGATGACCTCCTGAGGTCTCTTCCAACCCTAATCTTCTATGATTCAGCCTTCAACTCTGACTGGCAAGCAGAGCTGAGTGTGAAACTTGTTTCATTTGCTATTTTGTTTGCAAACTGGAAACTCAACTAAGTTTCTTGAAGAGCAGCTTGGATTCAGTTATGAGCCTGCGTGGCTTGGTGTTGAAACCAGGCAGTGCTCACGGTGTGCATGTTTCTGTATTGAAACCAGGGCAAACGTGGCAGTTTAGAAAGAGTTTTCCTTTTTGCTTTGAGTATTGTGGGTTTGCTTGAACCTATTCTATATAGGTTCTTATATCACACTCCTCATTGTAGTATCTGAGCACTGTCCCGTGTCACTTGTCTGTTCTCTCATCTTCTCCCCCGGGAGAGAAACATGCGATACGGAGTGACTTGTTTTGGGACTGTTTTTATTATACTGTTGCTACGTATTTATGTTGGAGAAGGCAGGTCAAAGACATGTTCCTTGCACTTGGAGCCGAAGGTTTATGATGGTCCTTAGTTCCTGGGGGGGTTCATTCCACAGTCTCAGACCTGCCCCTAAGTTCTGTCTCCTGCACAGATGAGCATCCCCCCTGCTGTAGAGAGTTCCATAGTGCGGGAGGAGTGAAGTTGTCGATCTCAGTCTCATCCCAGAGTTTTAACCTGATTGTTAAGGGTGTAAACCCAGGCAAATTCCAGGTGAGGGAAAGATTTCCAAAAGCCTGAAAATGCAGAATTCTACGATCTTGGAAGACAACTTGGCTTTAGATCAGCTGGGTGGCACAGCTGAGACCACCAGCTGCAATTTTGTTCGTTCTCGATGAATTTCCACCCGATCTTTTAGCAGGGCCAAAGGGGCATCACTCCACTAATGTTGAGTCTCTCTAGTACTGTCCTGTTGTACTGATTTTTTTTCTCCCTAGCAGCAGTGACAGCGCCAAAACCAAAAGGCCCTTGAGGGGCGAGGGGGAAACAACATTTCATTAATATTTTAGAAATGGCCTTTCTTCCTGGCCCATTCTACGAGATTTCGGTTGTTGCTGTTCGGGGTCTTGCTGTCTTTGGTTCTGTATTTTATGTTTGTTTCCCATCTGTAGAGGGGTTTGGCCGGGGCTCATCCCTCTCCATGGTGGCGGGGAACCACACTGCCTCAATACTTCCATCCAGTTGCTGACGGGGAATTAGCCTGGCCACGGGAGTTTCTCGCCACGGCAGCAATAGAGGCAAACACAGAGTTATTTGCGCCCGGCCTGTGGTCGGTGGGCAATAGCGAGTCAAGGGTTCAGGCCCTCAGGCAGGGGCTGAGCAAAGGCAGGTTAACAACCAGCCCAGACTCTTGGCTCTGAGTGGCCTGGGAGACAGCCACCCACAAGCTGGGTGGCAGGGGGGACGCAGGCCCACCCGCTCCACTGTGTCCCAGCCCGGGGCCCTAGCAGCTTCAGAAGGCCAGCTGCTGAGTCAGTGGGGATCCTGTCCGCAACACACTGACACCAGCTCTGGTCGGCTGCCCCCAGGCTACTTCCAAACTTCCCCTCTGGAGGTACCTGGGTCCGGATGGTGTCCTCCGGGGAGTTAAGCACCATGGGGTCCTCCGGGTAACTGGCTAGGTGCAGGCTGAGCAGCTCCTCTGGGCTCTGCTTGGCATTGGGTGTTGGCAGGTCAGGCCAGTCCTCTGGTCTGCTGTAGGTTGCCAGGGTCTCCCAACCGGGAGCTAGGCCGGAGGCATCTGGCCTCTACGGCGGCTGCTCCTCAAGTGAGCTCTGGGGTCGGGCTTTTAAACTTCCTGTCCTACGCCTTGACCTCTGGGGGGTGGGTGCAGGACTCGCTGGCTCCGCCCACTCTGGTGTCGGGAGCAAATCGTCCCTCTCTGGGGCGGCAGGGAACCACACCGCCTCACTACACTGTCCCACACTGCAAGTGAGAACTTTCGAGCCTTGCAGACAGTGACAAAATGAAATGGCTGCTTCCGTAGTTGAGAAGTCACATAGGTCAGAAGAAGAGAGGTCTGAGTCCATCCACTGGAAGTTCTCATGGGCATCTCTGATCTACAGGCTACTTTTTCCAGTAGCAATTAGATGAAGAAACTAATTAATGGACATATTTATGAGTGGGACAAGAGAGGAAGGTATGCAAGGCCTGGTTCTTTCTTTGGGCCAAAAATATGTAAATCCTGTCTTTATAAATCAGAATTCCTTGGCAAGATGTAATGTTTTTAATTCATTCTGAGTTTAGCTCCATGCCATAAAAACGTTGATGTGTTTATTAATAGAATCTGGTTGACTTTGTGGAGTTGATAAGGGTAAATATTGTAACAAGAACAATACTCTGGGAAATGTGTTCATTTTTGTTCACTAATGAAATCATCACAATTAGCCACATGTATGAACAGCTTCAATCCATCTTGTTATTTGCATACAAAGTATAACAAGCCTTTTAGGCTGAATTTCTCGATATCTAGATTTCAGATGTGCTGCCAATATTTTACTGAGGGGCTCCCACTAAATTGTTCCTCCTTTTCCTGGCTTGAAGCACGCTGGCGGCAGGGTTTCTGTGAACTGACACAAGAATGGGGCATCTGAGGGAATCTAATGTAAACCAAAAACTATCACTAAGGAGGGAGGCAGCTCCAGTGGGCCAACAAACGTATCTTAAGTGCACTTTATGGGGAATGTTTATCCTTTGCTCCTGAAAAATAGATGGAGGCTATTAGTAGTGTAGCACAGTGTGCAACTTGTGGAATATGAAAGGGGATGAGGGGGAAGGAGGCCTGCAGGCTTTGTAGGGTGGTCTGGCCTTCTGGAACATTTCTGGACGGAGTCTGCTATTTGGTGCAATCGGATCCATTCCAAAAGCAAAATATTTGCTCTTCAAAAGTATTTTTATGAGCTGCAGGCTGATGGGCATTCTCCTGAGGTGGGTCAGAGGGAAATGGACGCCAACTGTCAGGTTGGAGGGAGGTTACGAGTGGAGTTCCTCAGGGTTCGGTTTTGGGACCCATTTTATTTAATCTATTTATAACTGACCTCGGAACCGATTGCAGGAGTGGGCTGATAAAGTTTGCGGATGATACGAAGGTGGGAGGCGTTGCAAATTCGGAGGAGGATAGGGATATTCTGCAGGGAGACTTGAATGAGCTTGTGAATTGGAGTAACAGAAATAGGATGAAATTTAATAGTGAAAAGTGTAAGGTGATGCATTTAGGGATGACTAACAACAATTTTAGTTACAAGCTGGGGACGCATTGGTTAGAAGTAACGGAAGAGGAGAAGGACCTAGGGGTCCTTGTAGACCGCAGGATGACTGAGTCGACAATGTGACGTGGCGGTGAAAAAAGCCAATGCGGTCTTGGGATGCATTAGGCGAGGTATATCTAGTAGGGATAAGGAGGTCCTGCTTCCGTTGCATAAGGCGCTGGTGAAACCTCATTTGGAGTACTGTGTGCAGTTCTGGTCTCCCATGTTTAAAAAAGATGAACTCAAACTGGAACGGGTGCAGAGAAGGGCCACTAGGATGATCAGAGGAATGGAAAACCTGTCGTATGAAAGGAGACTAGAGGAGCTCGGGTTGTTTAGTCTGACAAAACGAAGGCTGAGGGGGGATATGATTGCTATCTTTAAATATATCAGAGGGATAAATACAAGGGAGGGAGAGGAATTATTCCAGCTCAGTACTAATGTGGACACGAGAACGAATGGATATAAACTGGCCGTGGGGAAGTTCAGGCTTGAAATTAGACGAAGGTTTCTGACCGTCAGGGGTGAAATATTGGAACGGCCTTCCGAGGGAAACGGTGGGGGCGACGGACCTGTCTGGTTTTAAGATTAAGTTAGATAAGTTTATGGAGGGAATGGTTTAATGGTAAAACATATTAGCCAAGGAATACCAAGTAATGGTAGGTAAATAATATAATGGCTAACAGGGGTCAGGCTGGAGACTCTTGCCTACATGCTCGGGGTCTTACTGATCGCCATATTTGGGATCGGGAAGGAATTTTCCTCCAGGGCAGATTGGCTGAGCCTCTGGAGGTTTTTCGCCTTCCTCCGCAGCATGGGGCAGGGATCTCTAGCAGGAGGGTCTCTGCCAATTGAAGTCACTAAGACACAGGATTTGGGGACTTCATCAGCAGAGTCAAGGAAAGGGTAGGGACGGTTTTGTGGCCTGCAGCATGCAGGGGGTCAGACCAGATGATCATAATGGTCCCTTCTGACCTTAAAGTCTAAGTGTCTTCAGTTTGGTAGACAACTTTTAACAGAGGGGTCTCCAGCTAGGCCCTTCCAGTTCTTCATTGCTCAGGGTTTTCAGGTTGTTCTTTCCTTGGCTTCACTGCTTTGGACTCCATGGCACAATTTTCTAAAGAGCTCAACTCCCACCGAGGCACATAGGGTGCTGAGTGCTTGGCAGTCTAGCCCTGGTCTCCTCTTGAAAATCTCATCCTCTAGTATTAATCGTATACCCTGAGATTCTGCTCAAATGTTGTATCCTAGAAAACCATCCGGATTTCTGTGGCTTGGATACATGCAGAAGCTGCATATAGAGAAGAATTGTCTGTCTCCCTGTGGCATCAGTATTCTAATACAACATGCTGAAGCTTCAGTTTGATAGTGTGAATTAAAGTGGACAGAAGAACAACCTTGACCAGTCCCTTTCTGCAATAAGAATAGCTGTGAGTTAAGACCAGTCACTGGACCAGATTGCCACCCCTAGAAAAACCTGCTGGAGACTGGTTTTGTCTCCCTGCAGAATAGGCAGGAGGTTCATACCCCAGAATATGCAGATCCTTGAAAGTCAGAGATCATTGCATGGATGCATTGTTCCTTTGTGCTTCTTCCTTACTCCCTTTAGCATGGCTCTACCAGAGCTGTGTTGATAGGACCTTCCCCCGGTCGCCACTCTCCCTTGGAATATCCCTTAAAAAGCAGTGGAAGACATGGTGTAGAGCGGCTATGTGGGAAAGGTAACATCCTCTGGAGGCATTTATTTTTCAATGGATTCTCTGTTGGTTGCAGTGGGTATTGAGTCAGGCACAATGCATGTACCACAGTAGTCCGTGTTAAGGAAGTGCACTCTGTTGGTATATATGTCAATAGTTAATTGATCAGGTGCCAGTAGATGGCGCTCAAGAATATGTAGTGGGTTTTGTACGGTCAGTAAAAGTTGTTGTGCACTGCAAATGGCTTCCACTGTTAGAGGCATTTGGCTGGAACTGTGTAGTGTATTGTATAACATCACAGTCTGTGGTTAGCGGAAATTAGAAACCTGTATGCTAAAGCCTTAACACAAGTCATGTGAAGTGGGGAGTGACTACCTGAAAGCACAATGCTGACCAGAAAAGTGTTTTTTTGTTTTTTTTTTTTAATTAAAATTAAATTTATGGAGATATCCCATCTCCTAGAACTGGAAGGGACCTTGAAAGGTCATTGAGTCCAGCCCCCTGCCTTCACTAGCAGGACCAAATACTGATTTTGCCCCAGATCCCTAAGTGGCCCCCTCAAGGATTGAACCCCTCAACCCTGGGTTTAGCAGGCCAATGCTCAAACCACTGAGCTATCCCCCCCTCCCCCCTGTTTATTCTGACAGTTCACTAAGTGGCAGGAGACCAGGATTTGAGATCATGTCAGGTCGTGGTGGGTCCTGTCTGGAACAGTGAGTAACACGTAGTGACACTTCAAGGGTAAGTGCATTGCCTGCAGTGCTATACACCACATGCCCCTCCAGGAAAACAAACTGACCTTCCAACCGTCGTCAAAGACACTTCATAAAACACCATTTTCTCAAATGAAACAACGAAGCCAAATCAAGCTAACAGTGTTATGGAAAAATAATTTGAATGCTCTCATTTCTTTGGCTGGCTGGCTGCCCTCCAGCCCTGAGAAAAGCAATCTACGAGGTTAAAGGCGAATATTTGCAAATCTGGGGCATCTAAATTTAAGTTCTGCATGTGGGCAGCTAACTCGGAGTTTGGTCTGATTTCCAAAGTTGCTGAGCATCTTGAAATGGGACATCAACGGGGGCTGCCAGTGCTCGGCACCTTTGAAAATCAGGCTTCTACAAATGGGGCTTTTCAAAAATGACTTTGACTTTCAACAGGTCGTGTGCTCCTAAGTCACTTAGGCACTTTTGAAAATCCCACCCAGTTTGCCCAAATACAGATTTTGGTGACTAACTTGAGATATCCAGTTATGACAACTTTGGGCAAGGTTCCTAAATGGGATCAGGGCCCAGGCATATGAAAATGCAACACTGATTGAATGTAGATCCCAGGCTGAGATGTAGATGGCTATGCTTAGGGGTAAGTATGGGGGGATTGGAGAACATCTCCCTCTCCACCCCTAACTCTCTGCCTGTGGGTCAGCAACAAATGTGTTCCCAGCCCACAGATTTATTTGGGAAGGGAGGAAAAGGTGGCCTAAGGCTGTTTGGACAGGAACCCTCAGCCTATTTCTCTCTCCCTGCTGGCCCCGCCAGCCCAAGGTTACGCTGATCAGCTTTGCGAGGAGCTGCAGTTAGATCCTCCTGTGGCTAGGGCGGGGCTCCTGTGTGCCATCTGCTCAGCATCCCTCCCCTTGCTGGCGCTGAGATTCTGCAGAACAGAGGGGGCCTAGATCAGAGCTGAGCTACTCTGTCCACTCCTTGCCCACCTGCCTAAGGGAGGGACAGGTCCACGGGCAGAGTACTTGTGGGTGGAGGGTACTTTTTTTTTTTTTTTAATGGGGTAAGGAGAAAAGAGTTTGGGTGGTTGGAACATCGTTGGGGGTGGAGCCAGGAAAATATACCTCCCCACCAACCACACACACATTGGTTGAGGTCAAATTACTCCACTCTCGTTGTGGCTGCTTTGGGGCCCAGCAGCCACCAGGACCAAAGGAGAGAAATTCCGAGCTGCAGTTCTCTAAAGGACTGGGGAGGGTAAAAGGGAAATAACAATCCATAGGGTTGCAAAAATGTTTTTGTGTGTGTGTGTGTCACAACCACCCCATTCTGTATAGCTAGATGGGGAAGTGGGCCCCAATGCTTTTCCTTCTGTTGTAACATGGCCCCTAGTATCGAAAGGGTGAGAAGTACTGATTGGGGTAGATGAGGTTTTACCCAGAAACGGGGAGCGAGATGAAATACTGTAGAACAAAAACCTAAAGGAGAAACAGCTTTGTACTGGACACTAGCGAGAAGGGATGATCTAGGAAAGACAATCGGGGATTGCTTTTTGTTCCTTGAGGAAACAAATAACTCTTGTTTTGTATGATTATCAGGACCCATTAAACTTGTTAATGCGCACTTGATCCATTAATTCGTGTAGTAGTTGCATAGGTTCCGTGCCATCTGCCTTTGGGGGAAGCGTGCAAGTGAATAAAACAGACATGTCGGGCATAGCAGGTATTTGGAAAGTTTCTATTCTGATTGCTCAAAAACAAGCTGCATTTGATAAGATGTTGAGATAGCAATGATGATACATTTCCATCACCTCCTCTAAATGGTGCTAGGAGGAAATGGGACTTATTGTGCTAAAACATGTTGTGCCTATCCACCAGATACACATCTTTTCAATCTCTGGCTGAACAGTGACTCATCAAGGAAACACAGTATATTGAAATATGCCACTCACTCTATTTTTAGTGCACACAAAGCCACTGACTATACGAAGCAGGAGAAATGTTTCTTAATTTGCATTATTAACGGATATGTAGAAGAGAGGCTTTCAGGATGTCATGTTACCAAATATTACTGCTTTAGGACAGTGTGATAATAACGATCAGGAAACTGAATGATTTACAGCTCCCAATCTTTGAGTTACAATACCTGGAAAAGGAGTAGACCACTTATTATAGCAGGGTTTGCAGGAGGTAGGTTAGGGAATAAGACAGTTAAGAATTATTAACCTTAGTGCACCCAAGGCAAAAAATGTTCTCAACAAAATATCACGTGGCACTATTCCATCAGTAATCCTCAGCTCCCCTGCATTTGGCACTCAGTTTTGTCTCCACTACTGCAGGAGAAATCTCCTGATGGCTGATAAGGTGACTGGGTAGGCTCATGCTGTTGGGGTTACCTTAATGAGCAATTGAGCAGAAGAAAAAGGGGACAGACCTGGCAGGTCAGGTAAGGCTGATTAAAAGAAGCAGGGGCTGCTCTGACTGGCCCCAGACCAAGTCCAGAGGAAAACAGCTCGTGAGGTTGAGTGCGGGGGCAGGTTTTTTTAAAAAATATTGGAAGCATCAGGCAACTGGACCCAAATGCTGGGGAACGTGAATTGTGACTTTGTGGTTCTTTTTCTTTGTACAGTAAAAGCTGTTATCCGGCACTTTACCAACCGGAAAGCTCTAGAAACCAGCGTTTCTGATCTTCCTAGAAAGTCCGGTTTATAGTCCGGTTGGCATGGGATCGGCAGGCTCCCTCCCTGGCTCCGCGTAGTTCCCCAGAAGTGGCGATATGTCCCTGCTGCACCTAGGAACAGCCACGAGGGGTTTGGAGTGCAGGAGGGGGTGCAGGGCACGGGCTCTGGGAGGGAGTTTGGGTGTGGGAGGGGACAAGGGGTTGGGGCGCAGGAGGGGTGTGTGGCACGGGCTCTGGGAGGGAGTTTGGATGCGGGAGGGGGTTTGGGGCAGGGTGTTGGAGGGGTTTTGGGGTGCAGGATCTGGGCAGCGCTCACTTTGGGCGGCTCCCCGGAAGCGATGACATGTACCTGCTGCTCCTAGCTGGAGGTGCTCCCATTGGCCAAGAACCACGATGGTGTCTCAGATGGTGATGTAATCTGAATGTGGCAAGACAGAAGGGAATAGACTCTGCTCTGAGCAGAACCAAAAGGAGAGTGGTACAGTAACTCCTCACTTAAAGCTGTAGTTATGTTCCTGAAAAATGTGACTTTAAGTGAAACGATGTTAAGCGAATCCAATTTCCCCATACGAATTAATGTAAATGAGGGGGTTAGGTTCCAGGGAAATATTTTTCACCAGACAAAAGAACACGAACAAAGGGGTGTGTGTGTGTGTGTGTGTGTGTGTGCACGCGCACACGTGAAAGTTTTAAACGAACAATTTAATACTGGTACACAGTGATGATGATTGTGAAGCTTGGTTGAGGTGGAGGAGTCAGAGGGTGGGATATTTCCCTTGCTAAATAATGAACTAGCAATAATGAACATGCTAAATAATGAACTAGCAATTGGCTGAGCCCTCAAGGGTTAACTCTCTCACTTTACAAGGCAGCAGGAATGGAGGGAGAGATGCGCATTCCCCTTTAAGAACACTGCCTTGTTAATTAGATTAGCTTGCTGAGACTGCAGCTGCTGCCAGCAAAGCCTTGTCATGTGTCCCCCGCCCTGCTCTATGGAAGATGGGGTAAGTGGGGTGCAGGAGTGGGGGTGGACACCCTGACATTAGCTCCCCTCTTCCTCCTTTCCCCTCCCCCCCCCAGCACAGCAAGCAGGAGTCTCAGGGAGCAGCTCCAAGGCAGAGGGCAGGAGCAGCACATGGCCGTGGGGGAGGGACACAGCTGAACTGCAGGAAGCTGCTGCACAGGGAACTTAGGGGGGCTGCCGGTCCACCCTGGTTCGAAGCCCCCACCAGCCAGCTCTAAGGTTACCATATTTTAATACAACAAAAAGAGGACACTCCACGGGGCCCCAGCCCCCCCCCCAACTCCGCCCCTTCCTCGCCCCAACTCCACCCCCTCCCCTGAATGCTCCACCCCTCTGCTCCTCCCCTGCTTCCCGCAAATCAAATGTTCGCAGGAAGCCTGAAACAGGAGCGGTGGAGGGGCGGTGGAGGGGGCGGGGCGCGAGAAGGTGTGGCCCAGTCCGGCCCCCCTGGCCGAGCGGCTCCCTCCGGTGGCCAGCCCTGGCCAAGAGGCTCTGGCCCCGGCGTCTCCGGCTCGGCTCGGCTTGGCTTGGGCCCTGGGGCGCCAGCCCCGGTTCCGGCCGAGCGGCTCCAGCCCACCCCGGCCCTAGTGACTCCAGCTTGGCTCGGGCCCCGGGGCACCAGCCCCAGCCCCAGCCCCAGCCGAGGGGCCCCGGCCGAGCAGTGCCGGCCGATGGCCGAGCAGCCCCAGCCCCGGTCCCAGCTGCTCCGGCGCGGCCCGGCTCGGGCCCCAGTTCCGGCCGAGCGGCCCCGGCCCTGGGCAAGCGGCGCCGGCCGGCAACCGAGCACCCCTAGCCCTGGTCCCAGTGGCTCCGGCCCAGCTCGGCTCGGGCCCTGGTTCCGGCCAAGTGGCCCTGGCCCTGGCCAAGCGGTGCCAGCCGGCCGCCAAGCACCGCCGACCCCAGCGGCTCCGGCTCCAGCCCAGACCGAATCCCCACGACCCCTCCCTATTTTCCCAGACATGTCCGGCTTTTTGGAATTTCCTCCTGGATGGGGATTTGCGGACCAAAAAGCCGGACATGTCCAGGAAAATCCGGACGTATGGTAACCCTAGCCAGCTCCAACAGGCTGCTCTTCCTGCAAGCAGTAGACAAAGCAGGTGGCTGCCAAACAACATTAGAAGGGAGCATTGCACAACTTTAAACAAGCGTGTTCCCTAATTGATCAGCAACGAAACAACGTTAACCAGGATGACTTTAAGTGAGGAGTTACTGTATCCACTTACACTGTGGCTGAATTTGTCTCTTTCACTCTTGAATTCCAGACCCCTGCTCCCCTCTTTACCAAAGGCTGCTTCAGTCACAAGATTAGATTTCTATTGAGGCCCCTTGGCTGTTCATTTAAGGTGTCCCCTCTTCTGTTCCCTTAAAATAGCACAAAAGCCAGATCCCAGCTCCGATAACGTTTGTCACAGGCCAAGAGGGTGTGTGTGTGTGTGTGTGTTTGTAAAGCTTCAGTTCAAAGGGGAATACGTTATTACCATAAGGGTACATCTACACTACAGCGGGGAGTCGATTTAAGATACGCAAATTCAGCTACGTGAATAGGGTAGCTGAATTCGACGTATTGCAGCCGACTTACCCCGTTGTGAGGACGGCGGCAAAATCGACTTCTGCCGCTTTTTGTCGGCGGCGCTTACTCCCACCTCCGCTGGTGGAGTTAGAGCGCCGATTTGGGGATCGATTGTCGCGTCCCGATGGGACGCGATAAATCGATCCCCGAGAGGTCGATTTCTACCCGCCGATTCAGGCGGGTAGTATAGACCAGACCTAAGAGAGTGTATTAACCCCTGATACGAAGGGAGAAGGAAAAAGTCAAGCTAAAGAAACCTGGGCTCAGGTCCCTCTGTATTAGACCGAGATGATACAAGTCTTCCTGCCACCAGTTCTGCTTCTGGAGCTCTTGCCTGTATTGGCATTTGGTTTCTGTTGCAAAGCTCTGCATTACCTGGAAGCTCCATGTTACTGCTGGTTCTGCTGATGGCAAGTTGCTACACCTGTGACTCAGTTAGCCACATCCGGGCTGGCCAGGTTGCACCAACTGCTAGTAACCAGGAAATAGCTAGCAGATTCATCGCTCTGGGGCTTGCTGTAGCAGGGGCAGCTAGTACTTCAGGTAAGGGGGGGACGCCCAAGCACATTTCCCTGCTTAAGTCCTCCTTGTTGTTAGTGACACTAATCCTTCCTTCCCACTTCAAGTGCTGCAGAAAACCACCTCTTAGCTAGAGGTAAAAATAGACCTTTCTTTATCTAGTTCTGATTAGGGTTCTGGAGTGTCCAAAAAGAGGACACTCCACGGGGCCCCGGCCCTGCCCCCAGCCACGCCCACGCCCCAACTCCACCCCCTCCCCTGCTTCCCGCGAACATTTGATTCGCGGGAAGCCTGAAGCAGGCAGCAGGTAAGCTGGGTGGGGTGAGGAGGCACAGCCCAGTCTGGCCGCCCCAACCGAGCGGCTCCCTCCGGCCCCGGCGTCTCCAGCCTGGCTCAGCTCGGGCCCTGGGGTGCAGGGCCCAGGCCAGCCCCCGGCCGAGCACCCCCGGCCCGGCCCCAGCACCCCCGGCCCCAGCACCCCCGGCGCCCGGCCCCCGGCCCAGCACCCACAGCCCCACATGTCCCTATTTTCCCGGACATGTTCGGCTTTTTGGGATTTCCCCCCCGGACGGGGATTTGAGGCCCCAAAAGCCGGACATGTCCGGGAAAATCCGGACGTATGGTAACCCTAGTTCTGATAAAAGAATTCCCAAAGGAATCTGTAAAGGGAAACCCATTCCCAAAGTCCTAAGAGGAGAGGGGCACATAAGGTTACCACCTGGCTGGCATTTGACTGGTCTGGCCAGTTTTTTGTGTGGATTTGCCAGTTGCCAGAAAAAAGCTGCTGGATTTTTTTTTTTTTACGTGGGTCTAAAGATTTGCATTATTCTCGCCATACACTGGGATAGCTAATGCTAAAAGCTTCTGTGTCCTGCTAAAGATGCTGCAGTGTTCCCACTTCCACAGTTTAAGCAATAACTGGGCACAACTGTTGAAAATACAGCAGCTTTCTGCCCACCAACACACAAGTGCACCACGCGTGTGTGCGAGAAGGTTTGAGTCACACGAGAATGAGGAGACGTGCGATGTTATCAATCTTATCTATATGTGTGATCTCTCTAGAGACTATAAGTGGCAGTTGATGGAGGAGGGTTGTGGATTTGCCTTGTGGTTGGGGGTTGAGGTTGTGGTGGGCTTGCCTTGTGGAGAGCGGGGCCTGGGTATTTTTGCATTTCAAAGGCAGTAACCTGAGGGACAGAGCAGAAATGCTACAAAGAAATAAAAGGGGTTGTGGAGAAAACACCTTCTTAGGCCCCAGTCCTGCAAAAAGAACAGGAGAACTTGTGGCACCTTAGAGACTAACGAATTTATTAGAGCATAAGCTTTCGTGGGCTACTGCCCACTTCTTCGGATGCATATAGTCCTGCAAATGTTTACTCACACAAATCATCCCCCGTGATCTCATGGGTATTTGCAAGATCTGGGCTTTAGACTCCCCTCCCAACCTGCAAGTGTACTTACCACATACTTATTGTGACTTGCATTCTACTCCTGATTTGATTTTAGTTTTCATTCATTAATTACCCCTACACAAGGCAGGCCTACACTAGAGCTGGGATCAAGGCTCAGAGATCAATCCACCGGCGGTCGATTTAGCGGGTTTACTAAAGACCCGCCAAACCGACAGCAGATTGCTCTCCAGTCAACCCCTGTACTCTACCCCCGATGAGAAGAGTAAGGTAAGTGGACGGAAGAGTTTCTCCCATTGACCCCCCCCATGGTGCAGACCCCACGGTACCTTAACCTAAGGTACATTGATTCCAGCTACGTTATTCATGTAGTTGGAGTTGCGTAGCGTAGGTCGACTTGCCGTGGTAGTGTAGACATAGCCTGAGTCTTCACCCACACTGTCTCAGCATAGCAGTACTCTCTCCCTGGTAAAATCTATGGCTTACTCCTATATTTTTCCTTCCGATTTAAAAGACAGCTCAAATCCTTGTTTTCCAAGTTATCCGAGCTGCTCTTGTTTCCTGCAGTGTAGTGGTGCTTGCGGGGCGCGTGATTTTAAGATCTCTGATAAATTAACTAGAGGTTGCCCTGATTGGCCAAGCTTACATCCCAAACTGCACCAAATGTACCTTTTCCATAGTATGTTAAGATTGGTGGTTTGGATCAGCCCATTACAGAGATTGGGTCCAAGCTGCAGAGATGGGTATGGATCAGAGTGTTCGAATGGGAGGCAGTGTGGCCTAGCAGACAGCTCGCTAGACTGGGAATCAGGAGACCTGGGTTCTGTGCTGGACCCCGTGACTGATTTTTGTGTGCTCCTAGATAAGTCACCCTGCCTATCGGTGCTTCAGTTTCCCTATGTGTAAAAGAGAGAGAATTACACATATCCACCTTTGACGTGCCATGGAATGTGCCGATGAAAAGCACTAGAGAGGCACCTCTTGTTATTTTACACTGTATTAGTGGGGAGGTTCCGGTTTAGACCGTCTCTAAAATAACTAAGTACTGGCCACTGTCAGCTATGTGAAGTGTCTCCTTTAGCCTGCCGCCCACTGACTGACAGCAGCTCCCCCGTGGCTCTCCTCCTGCCTAAGGACTGTGAGAGGGGCTGCTAGGCTGCCCTCCATGGGAATGTGTAGCGTAGGCGCTGGGTTAGTCCAGCCACTGGATGGGAGGACTCCCCCCAACATCATTAAACCTGCTTAGGTATCTGCCCAGCAGTAAGAAGACAACCGGCTGAGGCGTCTTCTTCATTGAACAATTTTGTCAACTCTGAAAACACAGGGACCTGATCCTGCTGCCTTTGGGGTTCGAGGGTTTCTGTTCACTTCAGTGAGAAAAAGCTCGGGCCCAGAATTAGTAATAAACCATAACCAAATGGACACGTTGTTCTAGTGGGGGACTCTGCGGTACACACACCTACCGGCTTACTGGACATTCGTGCCCTAAAGCAATCGGTAGTTATCACCCACAAGCTTCAGAGAGTGGCTTGTTCTGTCCCCCCCCCCCCCCCCCCCCCCATGCTTTTACTACTTGTAAGAAATAAATGCTATGGAGCCGAGTGCTATGCGGGGTAGAAAACCAAGCTCATCTATTACAATATGTATTAATTAGCCAGCGACTTTCAGTGCTTTGAAAATGCTTTACTAGTGCTACGCATTATTACAATATATTATTTATTAGCGCCAGTAATACGGGCTTGACCAGAGTGATAGAATAAACAGGGCAGCTCAGAGCGTTTATGGTGGGGTGTCTCTTGTTCCCTCTCCCTTCATTAAATAATAATCCCTAGCTCGTCGGCCGATGGAAAGCCCCGTATAGCTCAACACGCTTTACAACGGAGGGCAGTAGCTTTATCCCCATATTACAGATGAAGAAACTGAGGTACAGGGCAGTGACGTGACTTGCCCCAGGTCTCCTGCCAGCGCTGGGAATAGAAGCTAGAATCCTGCGTCCCAGACCAGAGCTCTCGTCACTAAATGCCCTTTTATGACTGAACTGCTGTCTGATTAGTTAAAGCACAAAATACGTCTGTTCTCCAAACCAGTGAGGAGGCAGGATGTCACTCTGCTGCCCCAACATCCATCAGCCTGTTTAATAGATTTATTGTTAATAATGCTGCTTTGCTCTTCAATAGCAACCTTCCCACTGAGGAGCTCAAATCGCTTTACAAACGTTACCGCATTAGACCTTATGACACTGCTATGGGATAGGCAGCTGCTATTATCCCTCTTTTCCTTTTATTTATTTGAAGCACTTGACATAATAGAATACATCAACTGGAAGCGAATGTTGTCTCAGGGTGAATGTATCCTGACTGCACCTTAATGGCTTACCCTGGTAAATGCCTTATCTTTGCCTCAGCACACATTTAGCAGCAGGAGAGCATTATCTGCCGACAACCTTCTCCTCTGTTGCAGGATTGCGGTCTTATTTGTTGTTACTGAATATTCAAGTGGTCGCTGGCCACTTAAAAATCCCACTGTCTGAATATGTTTATCTCGCGGTGTTCTGAGTATTGTTTCTATATGCATCCGAAGAAGTGGGCTGTAGTCCACGAAAGCTTATGCTCTAATAAATTTGTTAGTCTCTAAGGTGCCACAAGTACTCCTGTTCTTCTTTTTGCGGATACAGACTAACACGGCTGCTACTCTGAAACCTGAGTATTGTGTGTGTGTGTATTACCATAATGCCAAGCAGCCCTTGTCATGGACCTGGACCCTGTTGTGCTAGGCACTGCACAAACACACAACAAAAACACCATCCCTGCCCCAAAGATCTTACAGTAGAAGCGACGGTGGGGGGGGGGTTACAAGGAAACAATGAGACAATATTATCCAAATAGACAAGACAGACACTGGGTGGGGGAAGGAGCACAACACACCAACAGAGTAACCAATGGGCAGGCAGCAAAAGGCACGTTAGGTCCCTGATTTATTTTCGGTGGGTGGGTGGGACTTTCCTGCACAGTTCTGTGCCCTCAAGGGTGAAGCCCCATTTTAGCCCCCTCCACACCAGTGACGCTGTCCCCTTTTTTGGCTGACTCCTGTTCCTACCATCCGGAGTAACACCTCCCTTGATTAAACCAGAAACAGGTTAGAGGAAAAGAACAGAACCCTGTTTTGTTCGGTTTGCTCACCTAGAACAGTGGCTCTCAACCTTTCCTGACTACTGTACCCCTTTCAGGAGTCTGATCTGTCTCGTGTACCCACAAGTTTCACCTCTCTTAAAAACTACTTGCTTACAAAATCAGACATACAAATACAGGAGTGCCCCAGCACACTATTATTGAAAAATTGCTGACTTTCTCATTTTTACCATGTAATTATAAAATAAATCAATTGGAATAGAAATATTGTGTTTACATTTCAGTGTGTAGTATATAGAGCAGTATAAACCAGTCATTGTCCGAATGCATCTGATGAAGTGGGTATTCACCCACGAAAATTTATGCTCCAATACGTCTGTTAGTCTATAAGGTGCAACAGGCCTCTGTCGCTTTTTACAGAACCAGACTAACATGACTAGTTCTGATACTTGATTGTCCGAATGAAATTTTAGTCTGTACTGACCTGGCTAGTGCTTTTTCTGTAGCCTGTCATAAAACCAGGCAAATATCTAGATGAGTTGATGTTCCCCCTGGAAGACCCCTGCATACCCCCAGGGGTACCCGTACCTCTGACTGAGAATCACTGATCTAGTGCACCACTCAACAGCACTTGTGCTGTTTTTCTTGGACAGCCAGCGAGCTAGGCCCTGATCCTGTAACTGTGTCTGCGCTGTTGCAGGGTGTTAACACCTGCATGATAAGAGTTTCAGACATTTGCAACATCAAGAAGTTTTTATCGGCCCAAAAATCCACTTACTTAACCCTAGGGACAAAAACATAGAGTTCTTTATGTGGTTTGGTCATGAGAAAGAAATTCCCAAGCAGTAAAAGAGCTAATGGGAAATCTATTCCCAGAGTGCTGGACTAGGGAGGAGCAGAGAGAGGGGATGCTTAGAAGAAACAAGCTAACTTCCTGTCCGAGAAATCCCTTTTCCTAGACCAGGGATTGGCAACCTTTGGCACGCAGCTCGCCAGGGTAAGCACCCTGGCGGGCCAGGCCGGTTTGTTTATCTGCCGCGTCCGCAGGTTCGGCCGATCGTGGCTCCCACTGGCCGCGGTTTGCTGCTCCAGGCCAATGGGGGCTGCGGGAAGCGGTGCGGGTTGAGGGATGTGCTCACCGCATGCCATAGGTTGCCGATCCCTGCCCTAGACTGATGAAAGAGCTTGACAGGACCAGTGCTGCGTATTCTTCTGTGCCATCTACTGGCACCTTATCTGTTAGTCAACCATTATGTAAAAACAGATTGCTCTTCTATAGCACTCCGGTAACCTGGGAACCACGCAGGTGAACCAAGAGTGAAGACTTGGTCAGTTTCCTGTGCTTTGTAGTCTGGGTTTTGCACATGGCAAAGGGGGCAAGATATTTTTTTAAAATAGGGAAATGTAATTGTAAAACCATACCATTGGATGGGTGAGGCAAGGGCAAGTATAGTACCTGAAACTGCGGTTATCCCAGATTTTGGAACGGATTGGAGGCCGGACCCAAAGACGATTGAAGTAAATGGAAGCACTCCCGCTGACTTCAGTGTCCCTGTATTAAGCCCCATAGTGCGACTGGCATAGGCCCTTTCGCTCAACAGGAACAGCTGCTTTATTAAATTCTCTCCTCCCACCATTTGTTAATCATCTGGGATGGATTCAAAATAATCCACGTGTTCTACTGAGATCTAATGTGAAACCTTTCTGAGTTGTGTGCCTAGGGTTTTAGGGGGCAAAAATGAAAGCAACTTAGAAGTCATCTGTTATGAGTTGGACAATAGTGGGAAGTGAAATGCTCTCTTCAAAAGATAAGCATAGAGAGAATTTAAATAATCTGTTTTGAAAATTATTCTTTTAATGTTTCCTGGAGTCTCTTTTGTTCATCTACCATTGCATTCCCTGTTTGTCCCCTCCAACTAGGGTTGGTGAAATGTTTTAAAAATGAGATGCTAATTCAGCCTTTAAAAATGACCTCAGCAATGCTTCCCAGAGGATTTTTTGCTGAGAGAGAGAAGCTATCAAGGCTGAAATGTTCCCTCCTACTGTACTAACAAGGTTCTCTTAGCTAACAGCATGTTGCAAACGTATGTGCCCTAAGATGTCCAGAATCCCAATTGGTAGAGTTGGTCAGGTGTGGGTTTTTTTTTTTTTTGGACAAACCCATGTTTTGTTAGAAAATGCTGATGGATTGAAACCGAACCTTTTAACAGGAAAGGGTTGGTTTCGTCGGGGAAGTCCAGATCTAGGATGGAGTTTCTGGTCAAAAGTGGAGCAAGAGCAACACCACAGAATAGTCGAGAGACCGCTGGGCAGGGCATTCATCTGGGATGTAGGAGACAACGGTTCGAGTCTCTGCTCTGAATCAGGCTATTAGCTATTCTTGGGGACGAGACGCTCTGTCTCTCGATGAATTTTGAAAGATCTAGTTTTCATTCCAGTGCGAAACAAAAATAGATATTGAAACCTCAGTGCTTTTCATGAAACAGAATTCTGGTTTTCTGGCCAGTGAGTCCTGTCGTGGAACTAAGTGTAAGGAAAAATTGGGGAGGAGGAGATGCATGGAAAAGGTGATATAGCAGCACTAATCACTAATTATCCTTCTGTCCAAGTATTTCAAAGCACATAAGGTAATTCTCCCAACACCCCTGAGATCTAGAGTAAGCATCTTGCTCATACATCGATGAGGACAAAGGCACCCAGTTATTGTTCATGGAAGGAGACCTAGCTTCATATTGATTGCATCTGTTAACCTTTACATAATGAATGGAGTATGTGCATTACAGGGCTGGTCCAGCACCTTTGTATCAGGGCCATCCGTTGCTATCTAGCTAGGAAGTGTCCAGGAGTCCAAAATGTCCACCAGTAGGGAAGGATTGGGGGGAGCATCTGTGCTCCCAGATGGCAATCTGTTCTCCATGGTATCTGCCTCTCTTGTACTCTCCTCCTCTTTCAATAGGGGTATCAGATGCAGCTCACTCAATGAAGAACATTTTAATCACTCTGATCCTCATGGTTGGTACACTGAGTGTTGTACTTCCATGGTTCGAAGCATTTAGGAAAGAAAGGGCCCTAGCCAGGGGTTATTCCTTCGATGGTAGGAGAATGACTGGCACAGACATATAGTACTGTCTTCCTAGTCTACTATAGTCACAAATGTTTAGACCCGTGGGAGTTTGTCTCCTGCTTCTCTCAAAACTCTCTGAACCCTGTTCCCAAACATAGGAGAGGTGGGTTTTGGTAAGTCCTGATTCACCCACAGGACCAAATCCAGCTCACCTAACTCATGCAGATCATCTCATGAGCTTCTCTCATGCTGAGTTTTATGTTGGTTCAGTATCAATGCAGGGTAACAATAGTTACCATGGACCTGTGTTTTGCAACATGTTGTAATTTGGCTCCATTATTTCAGGAGTAGAGCAGCATGCCTGGTGCATGCACTATAGGGAGGCAGCTGGGTTTTCAGTAGCAGCTACCGTTCATGTCTCAGAAAGAGGTTTTTCACAGGAGTACCCATGTGGGAGCAATGGTGAGAACATCAAAGTCCTCTCGGTCATGATGAAAGTATTGCCATATGTGCCCAGTCTTGTTCAGTGCCAGGTATTGGGCAATAACATGAAAGGACTCCATGTTCGTAAACCTAAATGGGTTCTTTAAGAGAATAGTTTTCAGATATTGCAATTGCAGCTGGAATGCCAGCCATGTACACACAGACTGACTTCCTGGTGCCTTCTCCAAATTCTTCCCTCCTGGAACCAGTGCTCTTCCTCTGAGTTCCATGCAGGACCAACAGTCCGGCCTTTAAGGAGCTTGCATTATAAGAGCCATAGCACAGCCGTTAGTGAGAGCAACAAGGGGGTGTATGCACTAGTACCAATCTCAGGAGATATAGAGCCTGTGGAGGGCTGAGCCAGGCACCGTGCCTGAGGGAGCACTGTGGGGAGTGTGCTCTGATGTGACTCCTCTATCTTTCAGAGGGGTGGCATGCACTTCTCCCTACACCAGCTTCAGTCTAGTGCAAAGGAGAGGCATGACTCACCCCAGCCTCCTCTTGGCTCCTGTGATGTGTCTAGTGTTGATGGTGGCACAAATACTCCCCCTGCTTACAGAGTGCAAGGACCAAGTCTGCGTCTCGCCCCCTGTGCGTGCAATCAAGGGCAGAGAGCTTTTGCACCCTCTCCCAGCCTTGTACAGATCTGTATTGTATACAGATCTCTTAATTAAATGTTTTCAACGGTCCATCTTGCGGAAATAGCATTTAATGGTATCACTGCATGCTACAATGCTGTGCTCCACTCACTAGGCAGGTAAAAGGGACGAGATCTGGCCTTGCATGATTTGTTATCTGCTGATTGGTGGGAAGTTTGTGAATTATCTGCTTCATTTGTAGCATAACCCCCATCTCAAGTCTGAAGGAGCAGTATCTCCCAGGATATGGTCTGTGAAGGAGAAACCGGCTCTTGACCTCCACTTGCTTCCTGAAATAATGACCTTTGTTCTTGCGGTTGGTCCCTTGAGCCCAGGTTTCCGACTGGAGGCCCTTCTGATGGAAGAGGTGACTTGCTCTCAGAGAGCAAGGGAATGCTTAATGGAGCAATGTGTTCTGAAGATGCAGCATAAATGTTACAGCTCTTTAGTGCACATGCATAATTCAGGATAAGTGTATGTGTCTGCTTGCTGTGGCATGTGGTACGGTTGGAGGGTGGAACAGAAGATCCTGTTCCTGAAACCTCTTTCAGAAGCTTACAGTGAGTCCTCCCTGCAAAACGCTCTTCAGTGTAAGAGGGGAAATAGCAACCCCTGTTGCATGTGAAAGTTTAATTTAAATGTCTCGGTTACAGAAATGAAAATCACGCACTCCTCCCTTGCCCACAAATGGAGGAGTTGGTACAAGGTGCCCAGGTACCACTGTGACGGGTAGTCTAGAGAGAGATGTCCTTCACTTCCCCAGTGGGGTCTTTGGGATCCCCATCACCAACTTTCCCCCGAGGTCCTCCATCCTTTGAAGTGAGTAGAACTCCCTGGGGAGCCAGGAAACATTGCTCTGAATCTGTAGGGTCCCGGCTGACTGACCTGAGGCATTTCTTATCTGTCCAAGAGTTGAGCTGTCTATCTTTGCAGCACTCCCAGCCCCTGCAGACCTAGAGGACAAGATCCTGGACTCGGTGATGTTTATGCAGATATAGCTAGCTATTTATCTCGATAATGAGAGCATCCATGATTTGTGTGTGTGTCCGTGTGTGTGTCCCCATATATTTAAAAGAAGGGCTCTAATCCATCATGCTCCAGGTTATACATTAACTACGAACTGACGAGTAAGGAAGAAACTTCACCTGTTAGATTATTCCATAGTGTCCATTACAGGGAATTTTGCACCATCTGCTATTGACCACTCTGAGGGACAGGATACTGGTCTGACCCAGTGCGGCAGCTACTGTTCTGGCCTGAAGATGACATTTCCAATGAGTGCTGACCTCTTGGGCGGGCTTACTCATTACAGAGCGAAAACCAATGTCCTAGTAATGTGTGTTTTCTACCAGCGGGCACCAGAACCGCTCAGTATAAAGAGACTAGGCTGTTGGGTATATTGGACAGGAGGATTGTTTGCACTGATTATGTTCAATCTGCATAGCACACATCTTCCTGCCTTTTCCTAATTGAAATAAGTGAGTGCCCTTATTTCCTTTGGCTTCCTTATTTAAAATCCCAATACCTTCCTGCATCTCATTTGCTGCCTTCATTGATTCATACCTCAACCTCTCACTGTGCTGAGGTTTTCGGAGGACCCTTCAGGAATTAACCCATGTGAAATAGTGGATGGTCTAATTAATTAAAATGCATTTTTATGCCTTAATATGCAGTTAAGATCAGACTGGAGAGGGAAGTAAGACCTGGCAGCATTCAAAATTCCCACTCCCCTAACAATCGCAGAACCCCTTGGTCGTTTTTTCAGAGGGGAATGCTGTAACCTGTGTGGCTTTTTTTGTTTTTTGATTTAAAGGCAGAAAGGATGGCTGGGGTAACAAAGCAAACAAAAATGCCTTTCTTCTTTGCAAAGTACCGTTTATTTTTCTTATAAAATCACCTGAACCTGGGCCTTTGAGTCCGCATGGGGGAGAGACTCCTGATTTCAGCCTGTGTCTGCCAGTTCATCTGTTTAGGACTTAGAAGCACAGGCATCTGCAGAAAGGAATGTGTAGCCTAGGGGGAGGTCTTTTATTTATGGACCTTGACGTGTCCCGAGATCATTCGAGGACCTTCTTGAATCAAAACACTAAGGTCCTGTATTAAGAGAGATGAGGCTGATCTTAAGCTACACTTTATCTTCACACTGAGTCACCCATCATTTTAGCCTCACAGAAACTAACTAGCTAATCCTGCAATCTGATCTCCGCATGCAGAGCCCTGCAGAAGTCAACAGGCTCCAGGTGGGTGCAGGATTGGGGTTTGAAACCAGGAGCTATGTGTGGAAGCTTGCTGTGAATTGGAGGGGTAAAAGGAGGGGGGGCAAGGAGATCTGCTGAGATGGGGGAGGGAGGGAGAGCAGCCAGCTCCAGGCTGGGAAGTGGTGCTGGCGCTTCCTACCTGCTCCCCAGCTTCATCCTGAGTGCCACAGCAGCTGCTCCAGCCCTTCCGCATCCTGCTTTCATCTCTGCAAGTTCACATGGGGGCAGAGCCTTGGTGATATTTCCATTGTGGCGGTGCTATCCCCCACTACCACTTGGTTCTCCCCTCCTCTCTTCTCTTCCCCCCCCCCCCCTCGCTGAAACTCCTCTGGGAGCCTGTTGTAAATCCTGGAGTGGATTCTTTTGAGGAGATATCTTAGGGTTACCATATTTCAGCAAGCAAAAAAGAGGACGGGAGGAGCCCTGCCCCCGTCCTGCCCTAGCCACGCCCCTGCCCCTCCCACTTCCCACCCCCCTCAGAACCCCCAACCCTCCCCCGTTCCTTGTCCCCTGACTTGCCCCCTCCTGGGACCCCTGCCCCTAACTGCCCCCCAGGACTCCACCCCCTACCTAAGCCTCCCTGCTCCTTGTCCCCTGACTGCCCCCTCCTGAGACCTTCTCCACATCCTAACTGGCCCCCTAGGACTCTACCCCCTACCTGTCCCCTGACTGCCCCAACCCTTATCCACACCCCCACCCCCAGACAGACCCCTGGGACTCCCACGCCCCATCCAACCACTCCCCACCCCCTGA
>NC_048308.1:67285856-67351597 GCF_013100865.1 Trachemys scripta elegans | reverse complement strand
CCCCTCTGCTCCCTGTCCCCTGACTGCTCTGATCCCTCTCCCCACTCCTGCCCCCTGACAGCTCCCCCCCAGAACTCCCAAACACCCCCTCGCTCCTTGTCCCCTGACTGCCCCCTCCTGGGACCCCTGTTCCTAACTGCCCTCCAGAACCCCACCCCCTACCTAAGCCTCCCTGTTCCTTATCCCCTAACTGCCCCCACCTGTATCCTGACTTCCCAAAACCTTCTCCGCCCCCCCCGAACTCCCGACCCCCTCCCCCCGTCTCTTGACTGCCCCCTCCAAAATCTTCCTGCCCCCTGGCCCCCTTACCCTGCCGCTCAGAACATGGTGTTGGGCTCTGTGTGGAGCCGGACACGTGGCTGCGCTCCCCAGCACAACACACAACCCGGTCCCTGCCCCTGCACAGTGCTGCCGGAGCGGGGCGCTGGGCTGCCGGGGAGGAAGAGCTGCCGAGGCCCGATGCAAACGGCCCGGCCGGCTCAGAATGCGGGGGGGGGGGGGATGAGCTCTACAGCTGCTCCGGAGTCCAGCCCGGCAAGCTGCAGGGGGAAGGACTCTGGCTGCCAGAGCCCCATGCGAGCGGCTGACTTTCCTGCAGCCCTCCCAGCCGCTTGCTCTGCTCTGCATGGGGGGGAAATCCCGGACATTTTTAGTGATTTACAAATTCCCCCCCAGACGCTATTTTTAACACAAAAAGGAGGACATGTCCGGGTAAATCCGGACGAATGGTAACCCTAAGATATCTCCTTCAGTCAGTCCAAAGTTCTGGTTATACTGAGGGGATGGGGTTGGAATTCGTTCCAAGGACACTAGTCCTCCATGGAGAACTTCTCTTAGACTCGTAGACTTTAAGGCCAGAAAGGACCATCGTGATCATCTAGTCTGATCTCCTGCACCTTGCAGGCCACAGAACCTCACCCACCCCCTTTTGTAGTAGGCCCGTAACCTCTGTCTGAGTTACTGAAATCTTGATTTAAAGACTTCAAGTTACAGAGAATCCGCCATTTACTCTAGTTTAAACCAGCAAGTGACCCATACCCCAGTGCTGCAGAGGAAGATGAAAACCCCCCAGGGTCCCTGCCAATTTGACCGGGAGGAAAATTCCTGCCTGACCACACACATGGAGATCAATTAGACCATAAGCATGTGGGCAATACCCACTAGCCAGACACTTGGGAAAGAATTCTCTGTAGTCATTCAGAGCCATCCCCATCCAGTGTCCCATCACCAGTCACTGGAGATATTTGCTAATAGCAGTCCTAGATGGACCATATGCCAGTGTAGGCAATCTTATCATACCGACCCCTCAATAAACGTATCAAGTTCAGTCTTAAAACAAGTTTGGTTTTTTGCCCGCATTACTAATTTGGAAGCCTGTTCCAGCATTTCGACATTGGACCTGAACTTAAATATCTCCTCTCTCTCCCTAGTGTTTATCCCTCTGATGTAGTTCTAAACAGCAGCCCTATTTCCCCTCATCCTTCACGATAAATAATTTCAACTTGAAAAATAAACTTTCTGGTTTCAAAAACGTCACCACAGAATGTTTTTGACAATTTTGAAACTTTTTCCCAAAATTGAGTCTCTGAAATGTGTCAAAACCAGCTCTAGATCGTGAACAGCTTGTTTAAAAAAATCAGCGTTTTCTCAGCAAAAAAAAAAAAAGTTTGTCAGAAAATTCCCAGTCAGCTCTAATAGTGAGAAATTGATATCGCAGATCCAAACCTTGAGCTGTATTTGTTAATGTGGATTGAACATAATTAGGGCATGGTTTTACCTTGGAAGTTTCTTGCCATTGATGTCCAGGAACAGGCCCTGTTTCATATTGGTTTTGTTTCTGTTCCCTGATCGGCTGACTTATAACGGACTCAGGTTTCCAGTGCAGATACTCAGGTTGTAAGTTCAGAACTTGCTTTGTCTAAATGTTTTCTAATTTTCATGTAAAATGCACTATTTTGGTGAGCATTCCTACCTATTCGTTAGCATAGCCACAGAAAGCAAAAACAGACTCAACAAAATTCATTACAAATTAGACCTAATAATCAGAGATTTTTGCACTGTTTTTATTAGAAAGATAATAGTTTGAGGTGTATGAAGGAGAGCACAAAAAGCCATCCTACCCCTCCCCTCCAAGCTTTCTGCTTCAAATATTTTTCCCAGCAGAAGGTGACACTATAGAGGCTGCAGTGGGAATTGGTGAGACCTGGAATGGGGTATTGTTCCATTTCTTTAAAATGGATTAATTCCATGCACAAGATACTTACATGTACTTCCCCCCTCCCCTATTACACACATGCTCTCTCCACTCGTGTTTGATAAGCCCTTTTGCTTCTCTAGCACACCCGCCCCAGCCCTCTAAATACTGAAATAAGTTATTTTAAAGAGAGCTTCAGGCAAAGAGTTCAACACAGTATCTGAAAATCTTTGTATGAGAGTAGGAAATTTGGAAGAGGGGTGATAGAAACTTCATTTAGCAAGCAATTGGTTGGGAGCTATTTCCAGTGGCGTAATGGGTGGTGAATTACTGTGTACTTCTGGGGATATTTTGATCGCATAAATTTTTTTGTCTTGAAACATTTCGAATAAGTACAAAGTTGCTGAACCATTTCTGCATATCACAGAGATGAGAAGCGACAGCTTCCGTCTCATTCTTTATTTGCAAACACAGCACAGATTGGATTCCCAGCTCTTCTGGCTCAACCACATCAAAACAAAATTAAATCTCTCCAAAAACTTGCCGACTGGTGTGTCAGCGCAGAGCAAGAGCGACTTCAGCCTCAAGCTCCGTCTAGTCTTAGGTTGTCGGTCCTTTATCATGTAGCTGTTTGTTAGGCACAAACATGGTCCCCAGAATTAATTCCCTACCCCAGTTTCTTTCGTGTGCGACTGAAAGTTGAGGCTGATACATCTGCTCCCTACTGCATCCCCACAGAGCATCACAGGGCAAATTATGAGCCTGGAGTCACACGAGAACCATCTGGATTTGTAAAAATGTATTTACTGGTGTTTGTAGTTATTTTCTGGAGCGTGGTTGAAGACTTCAGAGGGGAAGCGTGATCCAGTGGTTACAGCACTAGCCTGGGAATTGGGCAACTTTGATTCAGTTCCCTGCTCTGCCACAGACTTCCTGTGTGACCCTGAGCAAGTCACTTAGTCTGTCTGTCTGCCTCAGTTTCCCACCTGTCCGATGGGGGATAACAGCACTGCCCTGCCTCACAAAGATGTTGAGAGGATAAATACATTAATGATATTGAGGTGCTCAGATAATTATGGGGACATATAAGTAATATAAGACTTTTAGCAAAACCTTCTCCAAGTCTCCATTTTCCCTACCTGTTTTCTAGATCTATTTTCACTTGGCATGTAGTGCAATAGGTCAGACTAAGGGACCACTATGATCTTCTAAAGTCTGAGTCTATGAATAGGTATGATGGGATTGGATGCTTCTTTACTTGGCTGAGCTAAGCTGGTCTTCCTTGTAATTATTCTGAGTTTAGCCAGCAAACTCCTGCTCTGCTTGTTAGATTTTCATAGCAGGCTTTGGTGAACCACTTTATCCTGCTTCCAGTATGACCAGACTTCTATCCCGATGTTTTGGTGTACTGCTGCATCCAGACTTGTGCCTAACCCCAGGAAATGCAGAATGTAAATAGGAAAAGCTACTACCTAAGCTCTCTACAAACCTCCAAAAAGTGGTTTTGAATCGTGGGGCCTGGTTGCATCGGTAATTCATAATCTTCGATTCTAAGATCAGAGGGAACCAGTATGATCATGTAGTCTGACCTCCTGTCTGTAACTCCCCAAAATAATACCTAGAGCAGATCTTCTAGAAAAACATCCAATTTTGATCTAAAAATTATCAGTGATGGAGAATCCACCACTACTCAGTACATTAATCCAATAGCTAATTACTCTCGCTAGTAAAAATTTACGCCCTATTTCCAGTCTGAATTTGTCTAGCTTCTACTTCCAGTGATTGGATCATGTTAGACCTTCCTCTGCTAGATTGATTGAGCCCATTACTGTTCCCCGTGTATGTACTTAGAGACTGTAATCAAGTCACCCCTTAACCTTTTCTTTATTAAGCTAAATAGATCGATTCAAAGAGCTCAGTCACTATAGTGCATGTTTTCTAATCCTTTAATCATTCTTGTGATTCTTCTTTGAACTCCCTCCAATTTATCAACACCCTTCTTGAATTGTGGGCACCAGAATGGGACGCAGGATTCCAGCAGTGGTCGCACTAGTGCCAAGTACAAAGGTAAAATAACCTCTCTGCTCCTACTTGAGATTCCCCTGTTTCGGCATCCCAGGATTGCATTTAGCTCTTTTGGTCACAGCATCACGGGGAGCTCATGTTCAGCTGATATCCACCCCCCTCTCAAATCTTTTTCAGAATCACTGCTTCCCAGGAGAGAGTCCCCCACCTTGACCTTCATCTTTTACTTCCTCTGAACTGTTCTCCCCCCACCTCTATTTCACAGTTACACAGAGCCAGGAATGATCAAATATTCCTCCTAGCAGAGACTGCAACTACGAGAAATTTGGACGCTTCCCCATTTGTGACCTGATCGCTCAGGCTACATCCCCCATTCATGACCACAGCTTACCCCTTTGGCAACTGCTTACACAGAAAAAAATACTGCTCTAACGTTATCTACCTTTTAATAGAGCTGGTTAGGAAATATTATCTTTTTCCCCCAGCGAAACATTTTGACCCAAAAAAAAATATCTTTTTTACTTTGAAATTTTTCAGGTTTTTGCCAAAAAATGGAGAATCTTTTTGGTTTTGGGATGGTTGTTTGTTACTCTGCCTCAGAACACTGGTCATGGACCCATAATGCTAGATACAAACACATGACAAAGAGATGATCTCTGCCCCAAGGACCTGACCATCGAAGTATAAGGCAACAAAAACCCTGAACATATTTGACATAAAAGCAATTGTTCATGCAAACTCCCCCCCCCGCCATTTTGTAGAAAAGCCGCATTTTGGCCAAAAAGCATTTTGGGTGATGGTTTTTGACCAGTTCAAATCTTTAGCTTTTTAATGCAGTTTAGCAGCTAGAGCCATGGAAAGGACCTGGTATCATCTGACCAGCAAGGACCCCACACGTCCCTAGAGTGCTGTGTCTCCTAATATTTGCTAGCCCACTCCTCTCTGCTGCAAAGGTGGATAGTCCCGCTAGCCTGGGACTTGAGACCCTGATTTAATTCCCTGCTCTGCCACAAGCTTCCTGTGGGACTTTGGGCAAGTCACTTAATCTTTGTGCCTCAGTTCCCAGTCTGTACAATGCACTGCCCTGCCTTACAGGGGGATCGTGAGGACAAACACATCGAAGGTTGTGACGTGCTCTGATATGAGGGCAATGGAAGCAATATAAGAGCCGCAGATAGCAAGGACAGGTGAAGTACGCTGATCCTGCCATCAGATTCAGCAAAGCCCTTCCAGGAAGAAGGGAAGGTTAGAAACCCGTGCTCTCGTCCACATGGGCCAGCCTTGTGGCTTCAGGCTTAAGTGTTTGCTTCTGAGAATACAATCAATAGCTTTGAGCCATCGAGTGTCTGAACAACATGTATTAAATGAATTCTGTTTATTACAAACATCCTTTTGGCCTAATTCTTTTGAATGGGCTGTGCTGGAGGTTAAAGCTGGCTGAGGGCACGGCGCAAGTGGAAATGCACTTAATATCTCACAGGTGGGCTAGCTCTGCTAATGAGGTGTTTACAGACTGTTCCAAAAGCAAAGGGCCCCTCACTGTTCCTTCAGATCCTTTAGAACGAATTTCCTCCAGAAACCCTTCTGTCCTAGCCTGACACCCCTAACTCTCCCCCCCCGGTCCGGGACTATTATCCTGGGTCTTGTTTTGTCTCAGCTGGAATTGTATACCACTAAGGGGCTCTTTACTGTTGTACTCTTTGTATCTGTCTTTTTTGGGTGGGGGTTTGGATTGGACGGTCATGGTGGTCTCCCATCTGACCTTGGAGTCTTCGAGTCCCGCGGTTCATCACCTTTCTTTGTGGGCCTTGGGGAGGATGGGATTGCTTACATTGGCCTTAACATGCGCATAACACTTGTTGCTCTGTACTACGATAATGACTAATCTAATCCCATGCTTCAAGGCTTCAGTCAGTTGTCTGCAGGGGTCAGGAAGGAAATTTTTCCCTGATGCATATTTGTAAACAGGGTTTTTTTTTTTTTTTTCTGCTTTCCTCTGAAACATCAGAGGCTGGCCACAACCAGAGATGAGATGGCAATTGGGGCGGGCCCGTGTTCTGAGGTGGGTCAGAAAATTCTGTCTTACATGCCTGGCTGGTGTATCTTGCTCACATGCTCGCGGTCTAAGATTTGGGGTCAGGAAAGAAATGTCTCCCTCCCCTCCCACCCCCAGTCAGATTGGCTGGACTATGGGAGTTTTTTGCCTTCCTCTGCACAGGTCACTTGCTGGTTTGAACTAGAATAAATGGCGGATTCTCTGTAACTTAGTCTTTCAATCAAGATTTCAGTAACTCAGACAGAGGTTACGGGCCTACTACAAAAGGGGATGGGTGAGGTTCTCACCTTCCTCGGCAGCTCATAGACATAGTTCTAGGAGGAAACTCTTTTTGGCTTTGGAAAGATGTTGCACCAAGAGTCAAGATGTTTCAAATCCCGCTCAAAGTTGAATGCTGCATTGCTGTAGCCATGTAGCTTGTTCCTGAAAATGACATACTATGTGTAACACATCTAGCAAAGCGCAGCTTCCTAGAAGTGGGTTGTGTCAGCAGATGTGCCTTCCCATATGTTTGCGGTGATGACAAAGAAATGTTGTTTATTGGGAAAGCAAATGGATTCCCTCATCCCTGTGCATGCCTGCACCCCTGGGACTTGAGATATGTGCCAAGTGAAGGGGAAATGTTTGTGGGAGCCACCATTAAAATATTGGCAACACAGCACAGATGGGCTGAAGTACACTGGCTCTGGTTTCTGGGAACCAAGCAAGTTCAAAGTTGCACAGCTTTGGGTTAAGCTCTGTGGCGTGTGTCCACAAATGAGACTTCCTGTCTCTGAGAACCCCTGAGCTCACTGCCCCAAACCTGCAGCCACCCCAGATAGAGAGGATCTGCTGCCCAAGTATTTGCAGAATCAGTGTGGCACGGGCAGTGTCCAGAGGTCTAATGACGGGACAAGAACGGTATGAGCTTAACGGTATGTTCACCTTAGCCTCTAAGGATAGAACCAGAAGCAATGGGTTTAAACTGCAGCAAGGGAGGTCTAGGTTGGACATTAGGAAAAAGTTCCTAACTGTCAGGGTGGTTAAACACTGGAATAAATTGCCTAGGGAGGTTGTGGAATCTCCATCTCTGGAGATATTTAAGAGTAGGTTAGATAAATGTCTATCAGGGATGGTCTAGACAGTATTTGGTCCTGCCATGTGGGCAGGGGACTGGACTCGATGACTTCTCGAGGTCCCTTCCAGTCCTAGAATCTATGAATCTATAAAACAAGCCACTGAAACTGTTAAATACCAGCCTGAGAGAGCTCAGCGTGATGCTCGAGACCCTGTTCTCTCAACAATGGCATCAGCTTCAGCTCAGTCTCCGTTCCTGTTCAGTTAGTGAAGTCTAAAATTCTTGTCCCCGTCAGTAAAATACACATTCTGTTCAGCTCCCTAGGCCCCCCTCAGGGACTGGCTGGCTGTGAGTCTGATAAACATGAGGGAACATGTTATGGTTTTGCCCTATACACAGAGAAATTAGATAAAAACCTACATATTCTCCCTGGAAGCCTGCTCCATAACACTACTTTATTTCTTAGAATTCAAAATGAACACACAAGAACTCCGAAATAGAGAAAGACAAAGCAGGCTGCTTTCTAAAACAGAGAGGGGCAACTCTCCCTACCTTACTCTCGGCTAGCTGTTGGCGGACTAATCTCGCGCTTCCCTATGGAGCCCCCTAGCCTGTAAGCAGGACCAGGAAAACCCCTGAGAATTTAAAGTGATGACCGTTTTTAATACACCACAGAACACACTATAAAAAGGTTGGAAGCATCTGAGCACATTATTGGTGCTTAACCATTACAGTAAAAAAATAAACACTGGCGAGGCCTTTTTATGCTCATTGGATTAGTACTGGAAAGAGAGAGATGCTTTTTAAAGTATTTGACTGGGACGTGCCTTATGGAGTAGCGTGTGCCTTTTGTTCCCAAACTGTGGCCTATGAACCTCTGGAGGTTGGCAGAGCCCTTTCTGGTTGGCCACAGAGGGTCAATTGGTCAGATGATTTGAACCTGGCCCTCCACTTTCTTTCCAGTTGCTTCTACATCTCTTCAGCCTGCTCCTTGCAAAGAAATCCCTAGAAGTCTGTAAAAACAGCTGGAAAAGCAGAAGTCAGCCGGGTTGCTTCTGCTAGTGGGTGATGCTATGCAAGGGGAAAGAGGAACTGGAACAACCACTGGCATTTGGGATGTCAGCCACCAATGAGAGAATGACTGTCTACAAAAACAGGGGGGAGAGGAATAAGGCAGCCTGTTCCAGAAAGACAGACACACCGTGGCAATGGAGCATGTATGGGGGAGAGGACGACAAGGGGACCAGAGGGCTGGGAAGCATGTGGAGGGAAATAGGAAGGCCGAATGGAACAGATGAAATGAAGAGCAAAACACATATCACATTAGCCAGCTAAAGAGACCTTGCATTCTTTCCCGACATCACTTCCCCAGCTGAGCAGTTGCCACTGCCACTGATGTTTTACAATCAATGAATGGAAGGGGAGGTGTCCACCAGACAGCTGTGACCCCCTGCCCTAAAACGAATCAGTGAGGGTCTCAATAGCAGAAATAGTATTTATTTTTCCAAATTATTATAATGGTTTGCTGTCAAGGCTGGCTTCTCATGGGTATGTGTGTGTGACTTGCTTGCCCTCTCCTTGTAATCGTCAATACTCTAAGCCCTTTAGTATGTTCTACATGATTACATCAATCCGGGACAATCAAGGCAGCCTGAAACGACTGGAAAGCTTTGTCAGCAATCAGACTCTAAACATAAACGGTCGGGATGTACAGCACTGAACAGAAAACGAGGGCTCTTACAGTACCTCTTAATTTGCAATCAGTATTTCTCGCTGCAGCGGGAGAGGTATCAAATCAAAAGTCACATACATCCTGATATTGAGAAGGGCAGCCCAAATGTATATAGTTGTACATACCTCTAGACATGTCCTCTTTGCTGGGGCAAATGCATCGTGCAGGTGATACGTTAGCCTGCTTCCAGGAGTCTAATCTCAGCCAACATCGCATACCAGACTTTCTGTCCTGAATCTGTTGTTCTGACGGCCGCCCGTTGTACGGTATGAGGTTGGGAGATGAACAAAGCTTTGAAAATGCAGTTGCAGGGGACAATACAGGGATTCTACCTGGACTAGCTTACTGTGTAAGCCCTGCGCATCACAGGATGGTTAAGGAACCTAAATAATACTAGCCTAAGTGAGTGAAGTGATGTGCAAGATCCCGTTCTCCCAACAAGGACAGTAGGATGGCAAAAAAAAAAAGGTCTTAAAACAAGCACATGCCATTTCCTGGTGGCCAGTGACAGCACAGACACAGGAGGATCTCAGATTGAACTAGATAAGTGACTCCGTACCAGATGGGAAAAGGAGATGCTGTTGTAAGCACCTGAGTTTGCAGTTCCACCCTGAGGAGCCTAGCCTGTGGAGATAAGGTTTAGCCTGTGGAGATAAGGTTTAGCTGGTTCATAATGCACACAGTGGCCAAGGGCAAAGAGAAATTCAGAATCCAGGTAGCTAAACTTTCCTCTGGTTTGGGGGAACCAAACTGGGAATGCTCGCCTGGCTCGAGGCTGCATCTCTGTGGCTGACAGTGGTTTCCGAGTGCGTACAGTCTAGGGTGACCAGATAGCAAGTGTGGAAAAATCGGGACTGGGGTGGGGGTAATTGGCGACTATATTTAAAAAAAAAAAAAAAAGCCCCAAATATCAGGACTGTCCCTATAAAATCGGGACATCTGGTCACCGTAGTACAGTCATTCGGAAAGCTTAACACGGGAAAGGAAGCCAGTGGGGTTTCTTTGGGGTGACAGAGAGCAACAGGTATTTATTCTTGATTTGTAGAGAGATCCCCGATGTTGATTATACTCCGGCTTGATAGAGAACGACTTGCTAGGGCAACCAGCACCACGTCGACAGGGATGTTTGCTTAGAGCTTGATCCAGTGCAAGATGAAGTCAATGGAAAGGCTCAGTGGGCTGTGTCTCAGGCCCTTAACTGAGATGGACGCCTGGAGACTGTTTCCTGTGTGGCTGAGAGGTGCACCAGGAAGTAGATTCACAGCTCATCACCCAGTTAAAGGAGGGCAAGACACGAAAATCCCCAGTGCTGCTGATCGGGCCTTTTCTATATGGGAAGGTTGCACAGGTTTAACCAAAGGTCTAAATTTACATCCATTTAGTTAAACTGGTGACAGCCCTGGACAGCGCTCTTATTGCAGTTTAAGAATGGCTTTTTTGGTTTGTTCTAGTTGACTTAGGTACACGCTTAAGCTAAACCACAGTCAGCCTCTTGGGTACTGAAATAAGTGGGTCTACACAGGGACTTGCAGCAGTTTAACTAAATCAGTTTAAAACCAGTTTAAATTAAACCACTGAAACTTTCTTGTGTAGACAAGGCTTGAGTGCTGCTTGAGACAATGGTATAGCGCATATGCTTGGCTCTAACTTCTGCTTTGGTTCTTTCTGCAGACTGCGTTTCTGGTAGCCAAGACAATCTGAGTCCTATACGCAGTTGTCTAACCATGTAAATTCACCTTCAACAATGGCAGAGATGTTTCAGATCTCCCAGAGTCAGCCAAGGAGAGACAGAGCAGAGTAGGGTCTCCATTCCAAGCCAACATGGCATAGGAGGCTCTGTGAGATTCAAGCTGTCTTCCTGGCCTTGTTTTGAAAGGGACCAGTCCTTTCAGTCCTCCGCTGAGAAACAAAGTGCAAAGGGCTGTGATGACTTCAAGCCAACGAATGGCTGTTTATCAAGGTGGAAATTAAAGGGAGAGAGCACCTGATCCAGTGCCCAGAGAAGTTGGTGAACAGATTCCTATCGCATCAGGTCCGTAGTGAGAAGCAGGATGTTGATTTAATGCCACCCATACCTGGCTAGCTGCTATACGGACCTGGTGCTTGTTGGTTACGTGCCGAATAGCATTGTTCATGGGCCCAGCCTGAAGGACACACCTTTCTCTGCTGGAAAAAAGTAATGGTCTACATGCTATGCTCTGCAACTCAGTCAGGGACCGAGGAAAAAGAGCTGCTGCTTCTGAGAGACGGTCCTGGACCGAAGCCTCACTCTTGAACCACCTGGAAATTTGGGGTGCAGGTCCCAAATCTGAATGTAGACATGAATTCTGCAAAGGTGCTTCCATCTTTCTAATGGGCCAAACCGAAGCTGGCTCTAGACATCCCCAAATTATTGAGCGGTTTAAAAATCTGGCTTGGTATTTTGTGGCATAAGCTCATCTCTGCTTTTCATGGCAAAAAATCAGCCGTCCGTGTTGTTCTGCCCTGAGATATCTGACCGTCCCCCGGGGAGCACGCTAAGGGCCTGAGTTTCATGCATGGAGCACCCACCCACTGATCTCATTGGACACCGCGGGAGTTGCAGCTGTTGAGCAGCTTTGAAATTCAGACTTCATCTTTCTGGAAGAGCTGGAGGTTTGGGGCAGTCATCTTGCCCTGCTCCGAGCCAGGAAACCTGATTTGTGGACTCCTCCCACAAAGCTTAAGCCAAAAGTGTGCAGCTTTGATCTTGCTTTGGTTCCTAGCAAACACAGCCAGTGTCGTTCAGCCCGGCAGTGACCTGCTGCCAAAGGGCTCCCGCAACCATTTCACCTTTGCTTGTGGCACGACCGCCAGCTATGGGGAGCCATCGCCCCGGCAAAGCAGCTCGTATTGGCCTCAACTCAGCAAAGCACTTAGACACAGCTGTCATGGAGTCCCTGGGCGATGCTCTGGAACTGCTCCTTGCAAAGCCAGTCAGGACTCTGGTGAAGTCTTCTCTCTGTGAGCAGACTGTCTTCAGGGCAAGAAGCTCACACGGCTTCCACCTTCCTTGGAGCATTCAGCATATGCCCCTCTGTGCGCTTCCCACAGCGAGTCCGCCCAGGCGGGGTCCTGGGGAAATCAAAGGGCCCTGCACCCCAACTTCGCAGTCAGACATGACTCTTAGCCAGCCAGTAAAACAGAGGTTTATTAGATGACAGGAACACAGTCTAAAACAGAGCTTGTGGGTACAGAGAACAGGACCCCTCAGCCGGGTCCATTTTGGGGGGGCAGTGAGCCAGACACCAACATCTGCACTTGAGTCCTCATCCCCCAGCTAGCTCCAAACTAACTCACTCACCCTCCAACCCCTCCTCCTCTGGGCTTTGTTCCTTTCCCAGGCCAGGAGGTCACCTGATCTCTTTGTTCTCCAACACCTTTAGCTATCTCCTTGGGGGGGGGGAGGGAAGGGCCCCTGCCATTAGTTGCCAGGAGATAGTGTTGGCCATTTATGTGCACTGGCCCTTTGCTCTGCAACAATCTCACCCCCTAGAGACTTAAGAAATGCATAGGGGAAACTGAGGCACCCACACAGTATTCAGAGGAAACATTTAAGAACAGTCCCACTTTGTCACATCAGCCTTCATTTTTTTACTTCAGTGGGGCTTAAGCACCTGCTTAGGCATTGTGCTGAATAGGGGCTATGAAGCGGCACGTGGCTGGAAAGTTGCCCTTTGTTCCTGACTGCTGTTTCGTAATGTCGACAGTGCAGCGCAGTGTTCGACTGGTGTAATTTGAAAAGGGGGCTGGGGATGAATTTCATGTAAATGTTTTTAAATCAAGGCTGGATGTCTTGCCAAAAGAGATGCTTTAACTCACTCAGAGAGTACAGGCTTGATTCAGGAATCACTCAGTGAGGTTTTACAGCCCATGTTATGCAGGAGGTCAGGCAAGATCCCACCAGGTCCTTCTGGCTTTAAAATCTATGAACACTTACAATAATTCTGAGCTTGGTTAAATCCTCATTTGGTTTTCCTGGACGAATGACTACTGCTTCCCGTAATTTCTTTGTTTTCTGCTCGTCCTACTTATCTTTATTCTTGTTCTCCCCCCATCCTCAATCTTGTAGAAGCCCTACCTGAAGATCAGGGCCATTGGATCAGATAAAACAAAAGGATTATAAAGCTAAGTTCCCTGTATTAATCAGTAGTGAAATAGGGTGGATAACACTATTTCGTCTCAGATGTCTCTCTGACAAAGAAAGTGATGCAGAGGATCTGCACTTGATGATGTGGGGAAACTGTACAAAATCTGGTGGTTTGACACATGGGGCCCAAGGGTTAAAAGATCAGAAACAAAGGGTAGGAATAAACAGTCAGTTTTCAGAATGGAGAGAGGTAAATAGTGGTGTCCCCAGGGGTCTGTACTGGGACCAGTCGTATTCAACAGATTAATAAATGATCTGGAAAAAGGTGTAAACGGTGAGGTGGCAAAATTTGCAGATGATACAAAACTACTTAAGGTAGTTCAGTTCCAAGCAGACTGCAAAGAGCTTCAAAAGGATCTCCTAAAACTGGGTGACTGGGCAACAAAATGGCAGATGACATTCAATGTTGATAAATGCAAAGCAATGCACATTGGAAAACATAATCCCAACTATTCATATACAATGATGGGGTCTAAATTAGCTGTTACCACTCAAGAAAGAGATTTTTGAAAATGCCTGGTGCTTGCATTACTTGCTAATCTGCAGAAGCAGCAGGACAAATCCATCTATAAAATAATCATTATATTTAGTAATAAATGCATCAGTATGTTAGGGTTACCAAAACAAGCACCAGCAATAAGCATGTGGGATGTAGCAATAGTTGAGAATTACAACTTAGCTGCGGCTAAAGTCAGATCCTTGGCGAGAGGGAGGAAGATGGTCTAGAATAGACCATATTCTAAAGACCATATAATAAAATCTGCTAGCCTGGTCAATGTGTCTGCAAAGCCCTCAGAGATCCTGAGAGGCAGGGCACTGCATGAGAACAATGTTGTTATTAGTCACCAGCTTGAGAGTGTAATGGGGGAGGATTTTTTTCTCAGAAGTGCATTCTTATTTCTTCTACTTCCAACAGCTGAATTCTTTGCCCTGTGAATTGATTTGCTTCTAATTATATTTTAAAAAAACCTCTTAGCCAAAAATGTGGGCTCTCTCCCCTGTTGAATACAATATGTGTATTCTGTAGATACCTGCATACGACGTGCAGCTGCCCCCTGCTGATTTTGTTTCTGGCTCTCACTCTTTCACCGCTTGCTGACTTTCCCTCCTCCTTTTTTTTTTTTTTAAGTTTCTATCATTCTTCCTTTCCCCACCTTTTCCCCAAAGCACAGTTGGTTTTAGAGTGTACGCCCTTGGGAAAACCACCAGGTGGCCACTCCATCAGTCTGCAGTAATCCATGCAAATCCATCATGAAATATTTCGTTGTCCCTAATGATTTGTCTGTCCGCTTTGGCGCTGTTTACCTTTCTCTCTGGCTTTTCCTATGACAGACATTTATGGTTTTCTTTGGTTACTGCTGATCTCTTTTCCTTGGCCTCATGGTCCATGTTTAGTTTACGTCTACTTCCTTTCTAATCTTGTTCTATTGCTCTCATGATACCCTTCCTTCATTTTTAAGTTGATTTCTCTTCCTTAATGTCTTGCATGTCTCTCACTTGTATTTTTGCTTCTTTCCAATTTCTCCTTCAGTTTGGTTGCTTGTCTCACTATTTTTTTTTAACTTGTTCTGCTCCTCTTCTCACAGTACTGTGCTCTGCTCTGCTCGCCTTGATCTCACTACTTTTCTTCCCATCTTGTTTCTTTTCTCTTTCCCTTCTCTTCCATCTAGCCTGGAGCTGTGTTTGTGTTTTTGTTTGTTTGTTCTTTTTGTACTGCTGGCTGGCTGCATTGGAAATGCTGCAGGAGTTGAGGGTAAGATACTAAGTTGACAATTGTGATGCTGCCTTTCTTGATGGAAAGGCCAAATCCACGTTTGCTACCAAATCCTTGCTCTTGGTTGGCAAAGCTGGAGTGGAGTTTCCTTACGCATTTCTATGGTAAGATGATTTCACAGTTAAGCAGCCGCTTTGTGGTTGCACATAGTAAATATATTATTGTGCTTTGTGAAAGTGAACAAGAAGTTGTTTGAATGCTCCCAGCCCAGCAGCAGTGTGAATGGCTGCCCTGTTTGCACCAAATTGACAGCCCCAGGGGCTGTTTTGATTTGAAAATGGATGGTTCACCCGCAGCTGCTGGGAGTGAACACGGAGCAGTGCAGTGCCTTGCCTGGTGGGGCTGTAGGAGTTAGTGTACTTAGACGTGCAGTTCCAAACTGTGACAGAATTCTATTCTGCGCAGCCACCCTGAAAATGGCGCTGCACTTCCCATGATGTGCCTCTCCCCATTCAGGCTGAGGAGTGGAGATCTCAGCAGAATGTCTCTCGCAGAGAAGCCATAGCACCCCAGTGAAGATTTTAAAAGGTCAGCAACAGGTGTCTAAAGCTATGCTGACCTGGCTTACCCGTGACTGTACATTTTCTTCTTCTTCAGTGGGGTTAATCCTGCTTTCCTCATGCCTGAGCTCCCGGCCTTTCCCTCCACTGAATTGTATCACTCCACATCCTTCTTCCTCTTTGTTTGGTCACCCAGCACCTCTGGCTACATCCTCAGTCCCGGTGTGCACTGTATTACAGTTCTCTGCATCTTTCCTTCTGTCCGATACTACCCTCCACAGACCTGCGTCGATTTATGCTATCTGCTACTCAATTGGGAGTACTGGCCCAAAAGGGAGTTGCAGGGCGGTCACAGGGTTATTTTAAGGGGGTCGCAGTATTGCCACCCTTACTTCTGTGCTGCCTTCCATGCTAGGCAGCTGGAGAGCGGCAGCTGTTAGCCGGGCACCCAGCTCTGAAGGCAGCGCCCCGCCAGCAGCAGCGCAGATGTAAGGGTAGCACTGCAACCCCCCCTATAGTAGCCTTGCATCCCCCCAACTCCGTTTTGGGTTGGGACCCCTACAATTACAACACCGTGACATTTCACATTTAAAGAGCTGAAATCATTTACATTTAAAATTTTTAAAATCCTATGACGGTGAAATTGACCAAAATGGACCCTGAATTTAGTAGAGCCCTAATTATAAGTGAGATTAATGCAGGCAGCAACTCAAAAGCATTTCATAAAGTCTAAACACTAGACACATTTTTATAAACCTAATAAATACCTATTTTAACTATACTAACACACAGGTGAGCCAGACTGGTTTCCAGCTATGCATCTGTCAGTGATCAATGTGGCCTAGGGCCTTGGCATGAGCTGGCATCTGATCTGCCAGCGTCACACTCAGATGGCCTGTATTAAGTTTTTTCACAGAGTCTGAGCCCTCTCCCCTGTGTAATATTACTACACATTTTCTCGTCTCAACCTCACAGGCCTGGCCTGTGCACTGTTATACTTGTTTAATTAAAGGGATGATTTTTATACCGATTTAGTTACACCAGTACAGCTGTGTGTGGACAATCTCTTGAATCTATTTAAGCCTGGCTTCTATCAGTTTAGCTTGCACCAAGCAGCATCCCCTCTCACCTCTCCACCCCGCAAAAAAGGCTTTTTTAATGTCAGGGACAGGAGCCAACTGTACATAGATCTTGCAAAAATTGCAGAGTGAGACCTGAAAATTGCCACTTACTCTGCCCTTGCTAAATTTGTATTTTTAACCGCATGCTTAGTCTCTATCCTTTTTTCTATTGGAAAAATACCAGCACCAGTGTTTGGAGACATACTACGGCCCCTCTTCCAGGCCAGACAGCAGCAGAAGCAAAGGCAGGAACTCCCAATGTGCTTATCCACCCACCTCGGGAGCTATGACCTTTGCCCTCTCCTTCACCCCATTCATCTCACTGAAGTATGAAACTTTATTGATGCTGGTTAAGGTTCCTGACCTAGTGCCTGAGTGAGAGCTACAGGATTAGATCCTATCTCTTCCTCCCCTCCTCCCCATTTTTTAAACAGAAAACAGGACATTTAAAAGCGTCATACGTTTGTTAAAGGTGACCTGCAGAGGAGGAAAGAATAGTCTTCTTCCTTTTTGTCCTTGGTTATTTATGATTTATACAGAAGACATTATTTTTAATAAACAACTAAATCAGTAAAAAGAACAGGAGTACTTGTGACACTTAGAGACTAACAAATTTATTAGAGCATAAGCTTTTGTGGACTACAGCCGACTTCTTCGGATGCATCCGCTGTAGCCCATGAAAGCTTATGCTCAAATAAATTTGTTAGTCTCTAAGGTGCCACAAGTACTCCTGTTCTTTTTGCGGATACAGACTAACACGGTTGCTACTCTGAAACTAAATCAGTGGTTTTAAACCTGAATCACAAACTTCTCTGCGGTCTTCAGCAAAACAAGAGAAGGACCAGACTTTGGTCACCAATGGCTGTAACTGGAGCAAATCTAGAGAAGGCCTAAGATGTAATAAAGCAGACTCATTTGGAAATTCTAGTGTCCCAGTCAAATCAGGTGAATACAGCTTCCATCTACTCCATGGCAGGCGTTGTATCCTCCCGTTGCGGTTAAGGTTCCCATTGTGATTCTCGGGAACACCAAGCTGGCGACTTAACCGAGCCTGGTTTCATGGTTCGCACGCGTGTTCTCCACCACGTACTGAAGAATTGGACATAAGCATTCCATTGCTAGGACAACACTCTCCCCTTAAGCTTAAGCTTATGCTGAAGCTGTTCCTAAAACTGTACGTACTTAAGAATTTGGTCCAGGTCTTTTGAATAATATAAAAAAGATTGGGTCTTGTGACTGACGTTCATAAATAAAACCCTTGGCTGCTAGAGACTGTGGTGTGTTGCTGTAGGGTTGCTGGTTTGGGCTGAGTCATTGTAGTGCTGGGTTCCAGGTGGTCAGTGCTTGTTTGTCCTGGAAATAAAGCCTTTGTTCTGGACTTTGCAGTCATGTATAGGAGGACATGATCAGATCTGATATCTGCAAACCTTAACCCTGGTGAGTTTACTCTCAGTTAGCTGACATGGACGTAACTTGCCCGATCTGCACTGACTGGAAGTCATGATTTGCATCATGTCATTTCACTCCGTTCACAATCGTGTTCAACTTTATAAATAAATATATGGAGATATACTTATCTCATAGAGCTGGAAGGGACCCCGAAAGATCATCAAATCCAGCCCCCTGCCTTCACTAGCAGGACCAAGTACTGATTTTGCTCTAGATCCCTAAGTGGCCCCCTCAAGGATTGAACTAACAACCCTGGATTTAGCAGGCCAGTGCTCAAACCACTGAGCTATCTCCTACAACGATCCTGTAGCATAGGCCAGGCCCCCGAGTGTGTCAGCACACCACGTTCAACTCACCCTCCCATCACGTGCCAACTAACAAAGGGTGACTTGTTTTGGAAGCTAGAACCATGTCTCTCTGGCTCCTGCCACAAACCATGAGCCCGGTGTCTCCATCCAAATACTGAGACAGGCTCCCCCCCCGCCATAAATGTCATGGAAAAGCAACACGTTCACGTTGATTCAAGGGACTACCCTTTATGCGGTATCTGAGTGATTTATAGAACTCCCTACTGCGTGCTCTTCTGTAGACAAACAGCTTGGTAAGGCTCTAAACAAGATGAGACATACTGGTGTGAATTATTCTAGCATCTGCTGCCGTTATTATAAAGTAGGTAGGATAAAAATCGCAAGGGCTATCAATCCTCATGTGTCAGTATAAATTCATCCCTGGATGGACTCAGGAAGAAACTTAACCACTGCAGTATAAGATTGCACTATTGGATGCTTCATGGGAGATATTTAGACCTTTCTTTGAATAACCCAGTGCTAGAAAAAGCCTTTTGGACTAGATAAAATGTACTGGTCTCTTTCTAGGTCAACTTCTATGTTCTTCCCATATTCTTCCGAGGCCTTGGGGGCTGTTTCTATATCTGGGCTCCCTTGTGGGGACCACATGGCCACTAAGCTTCTGTGTCCAGCTCGAGAGCTGCTAAAGGACAATAATTACTTAACATGCGCATATACGTGGAATCCTGTCGTCCAGATTCTAGCTCCTCCTCTGGAACTGTCGTGCCTGGAGAGGAGAGCCGAGGACAGGCCACGGCAGAGCAGCATCTGCCATTCTTTTCTAACGAGGATTGCGTGGGAGGTCGGAGGGGCCATTTCTGAGGCTGCAGCTTTGTGCAGGGGATCTGGTATGGAAGGATTCTGCTGAGAACAGGGATGCTAATGATGCTCCAGTTACATGGACGCAGAGCCGAGGGGAGGCTTCCTGACATATTAGTCAGCTGGCTTATGTCAGTGGAATTATAATTGCTATTGTCGGAAGAATGAAGGGAGTTGGCCGGCAAACTCTGTGAGGAAGGGCAGGACTTACCCAGCCTTACTGCCAAGCAGGGGGTGGTTTGTAGCCCAGAGAAGGGAGAAAAGTCCAGATCCTCAAAGGTATTGATTTTGATGACAATATTTTCAGTGCCAATAAATCAGACCATTAAAGCCAACCCAACCTTGTTCATTTTCTCTCTTTCAGCCCATCACTTTATCGTGGTCACCGCGTGCCATGAAGCCGACTATGGCCAGTTGATCGAGGATTACTGCCTAAGCCAGTTTAAATTTGACATGGAAATGATAGGGCAGAAGCTGTGGTGTGACTGGGATGAGACAGTAGGGTGAGTGTCTTGTTGCTATTGTCTCTAGCCCTTTCTGATTTAACAAAGCAGGGTGTCATGGCCAGAGACCTGGTGACTGGCAAAAGGACTGCCAGCCTGCCTCAGCTACCCACAGGGTCTTGTTTTCAAGCTATCTAGCTTTGGTGATAGGCACTGGTATCCCTTACTGTCTGGGCACCACGCATCCGAGGGAAGCTGATCACACCATTGTCCAGTGTGACCAGTGCAGTGTTTATCAACTGCACTAGGGAAGATCACGTGGTCATTACAGTGCAGCTTTGAGCGAACTGATGTAGCATAATCATATTACACGTCATTCCGAACAACAAGGGGCAGCAGTGCGCTGTTATGCTCACAAATTGTATTACACGCTGCTTTGCAACTTGTTTCAGTTTCACTTCAGCGCATTAAATATTGGAGCCTGTTTTCCCATCACTGCTAGAGAGAAATATCTTGCATACTTTTTCTGAGTGTAGTTCTGTTCTTACGCTGCTGCCTATCACTGAGTAACTTCCAGGAATAAGTTCTGGCTGGCTGGCTCTCCTTTCTGCCAGTAGGGAATAGGCCTGAAGATGTTGATTTATTTTTAAATAGAATAAGATGGATGGTGTCTAGAGTGTTGTTGTAGCGGGGTGGTGCCCCGCTGCTGCCTGGAAGGGCTTAAAACAGCCCTGGCAGAGGGCTGCAGCTCTAAAAACTGGGCTGATTGGGGAAGTAGCAACAGCTGGGCCATGCCCCAATCAGGCCACAGCTGGCCTGTATAAAAAGGCTGGGAGCCAGGAGCCCAGACAGACTCCCTCTAGCTTCTGAGAGAGAAGGGCCTGGCTGCAGGGAGCCAAGACAGAGTACCTGAGTGGAGCAGGGCTGGGGAAAGGCTGTGGAGCTCCAGCCTGGAAAGCCCCAGGCTGCGGCCTAGTATTGGGCCCAGGGGTACTGGGGGTTGCAGAGGGCAGCCCAGGGCTAGGCCAAGGCAGCAGGTCCAAACCCAACCTTCCCTGTGATGAGTGGCCTATACTGCAGTCTGCCCCAGGGAGCGGGGGCTAGTTGGTGACTGGCAGTGGCCTTATTCTGAGGTGAGGTGGAGATAGTGGGTGAGGGTTCCCCAGGGAGGAGAGACCCTAGTACTGAGGGGCGTACTGCCAGGGGGAAGCACCCCAGATACAAGGGCACCGGGGTCCGGGAGGGACATGGGGGGCCAGAGGACAGGCGGATCACTGGCCTGCAGGGGGCGCTCCAGGATGCTGGAAGAGCTAATTCCCAGAAGAAACCAGCAGGAGGTGCCGCAGGGGTGAGTCCGACCCTCTACAAGTGTGTTTAAGCTATTGCTGGGAGGCTTGACCAAAGAGGTGGGCTTTACACTTAGGGCTTGTCTACACCGGCAAGTTTCTGCGCAGTAAAGTAGCCTTTTGCACTCAAACTGCAGACGCGTACACACAGCCAAGCCACTTTGTGCACAGAAACTCCGTTACAGCGTTGCAAAAAAACCACCTTGACGAGAGTCATAAGCTTTAAAGTGCAGAGCCTCCAGCGCTCTATTGCCAGTGTAGACACTTGATTGCTTTCTGCACTGTAATTGGCCTCCGGAGCTGTCCCATAATGCCTCCAAGTGACCGCTCTGCTCATTGTTTTGAACTCGGCTGCCCTGGGGACATGCGCCCCTCCCCTTTCAGAGCTCCCTTTCTGACAGCACTTGCGTGCTGTGCTGATCTGCTCCAGGCCACAAAGCAAACCATTAATGGGGAATGCTCGTGTGTGTGTGTGTGTGTGCGCGTGTGTGTGTCCCAGGGAGGGAGGCAGGGCTGGCTCCAGGCACCAGCTTAACAAGCAGGTGCTTGGGGTGGCCAAGGGAGAGGGGCGGCACCTGCGGCAATTCGGGGGCGGCAGGTCTCTCACTCCCTCTAGGAGCGAAGGACCTGCCGCTGAACTGCGGCCACCGATAGCGGCTTTTTTTTTTTTTCTTGCTTGGGGTGGCAGAAATGCTGGAGCCGGCCCTGCTTAGAGGTTTGTAAGGTCAGGCTTGACAAAGCCCTGGCTGGGATGATTTAGTTGGGAATTGGTCCTGCTTTTGAGCAGGGGGTTGGACTAGATGACCTCCTGAGGTCCCTTCCAACCCTGAGATTCTATGATTCTGACATCAGGGTTTCCCCCTCCCCCTGCCTCAGGACTGGTTGCTTCCTGCTGCTGTCTGAACTTACAAGACAGCATGCTGACACACTCCCTGTCCCCCAAAACACACTGTATTTTCCCCCCCCCCCACCCCCCCCCCTCCCCCCCCCCCCCCACCCCACTTCAGTGGAAAAGCAGCTGGCAATCTAGTAGGATGCCCATGGAACAGCATGTGGTGCTGTGCGTGCCCCATGAGGCATTGCAAACCCTTCCCAAAGCACCTTGTGGCCAGTTGCACAGTGGGATAGCTACCCACAATGCACTGCTGTTTTTGCAGTTGCAAGAACTGCTAATATGGATGCGCTCCAGCATCACAAGCAGCACCGTGTAGATACGCAACAGCGGTTTAATTCCAGCATTTTAATAAAAGTGATATAACTTGTGGAGCAGAAACTTGTCAGTGTAGACATACCCTTAGTTTGGAATGGAGTGAGGTTAATGGTCATTCTTATTTCACGCAGTGATGAGTTTATCTTGTTTTGTCAGGAAATGAGAACATAAGAATGGCCGTGCTGGGTCAAACCAATGGGCCTGTAATTGCCAGATCAACTCTGGAACCTTTTTAAAAAATTGGTGTCACATTAGCTAGTCTCCAGTCATCTGGTACAGAAGCTGACTTAAGTGATGGGTTACATAGAATACTTAGTAGTTCTGTATTTTCATAATTAAGTTCCTTCAGAACTCTTGAGCGAATACCATCTGGTCCCGGTGACATAATACTGTTTAATTTTATCAATTTGTTCCAAAACTTCCTCTGTTGACACCTCAGTCAGGTTAGAAAAGGAGGAGGTGTTGCCTTGTGTATCAAAGGTGTACACACTTGCATTGACGTTGAGATGGAAATAGGAGACATACTTGTTGAAAGTCTTTGGGGGAAAATTAGGGGGTGTTCCCACCGGCAGCCAAGCTCCCCTCCCCACCTCCTCCTCCCCTGAGCGGGCCGTGTCCCCGCTCCTCCACCTACCTCCCAGCGTTTCCTACCCGGCCGCTGCCAAACAGTTAGCACGCTCCGGGATGGGGGTGGGGTGGAGGAGCGGGAACGTGGCGAGCTCAGGGGAGGAGGCGGGGCGGGGATTTGGGGAAGGAGTTGGAATATTGGCTGGGAGGGGGCAGAGTTGGGGTGGGGACTTTGGGGAAGGGTTTGGAATGGGGTCGGGGAAGGGGTGGGAAGAGGCGGGGCAGGGGCGGGGCCTCATGGAAGGGATGAAGTGGGGCCGGGGTCGGGGGGGGGGGGGCGTTGAGCACCCATGTGAAAGAGGGAAAGTTGGTACCTATGTTGGAGACATAATTTTTTTTATTTCAGAAGGTGGAGAAAGCAACTGTTCTAGATTTGATTTTGACAAATAGGGAGAAACTGGTTGAGAATTTGAAAGTGAAAGGCAGCTTGGGTGAAAGTGATCATGGAATGGTAGGAGGGAAAACAGCAGAAGAAAGATAATGGATTTCAAGAAGGCAGACTTTAGCAAACTCAGGATTTGGTAGGTCAGATTCCATGGGAAGCAAGTCTAAAGAGAAAAGCAGATAAAGAGAGTTGGCAATTTTTCAAAGACACATTATTCAGGGCACAAAAACAAACTATCCCAGTGCATGGAAAAGACCACTAGTATGGCAAGAGACCACCCTGGCTTCACCAGGAGAGCTTCAATGATCTGAACCTCAAAAATAGTCCTAGAAACAGTGGAATCCAGGTCATATTATGAAGGATGAATATAAAAAACAATAACACAAGCATGTAGGGGGAAACTTAGAAAGGCCAAGGAATGAAATGAGATCAAACTAGGTAGAGATATAAAGGGTAACAAATAAATACATGAAAAGCAAGAGGAAGACCAATGACAGGGTAGGCCCATTACTCATTGAGGAGGAAAAGACTATAACAGATGTGAAAATGGATGAAGTGCTAAATGTGGAATGTGGAAATGGAAGTGTTAAATGACTTTTTTGTTTCCATTTTCACCAAAAAGGTTAGTAGCAATTGAATGTCTAACATAGTGAATGCCAGTGAAAATGAGGTAGGATTTGAGGCTAAAATAGGAAAGAACAAGCTAAAAATTACTTAGACAAGTTAGATGTCTTCAAGTCGGCAAGGCCTGATGAAATCCACCCTGGAATACTCAAGGAGCTGACTGAGGTGATATCTGAGCCATTAGCAATTTATCTTCAAAAACTCATGGAAGACAGGAGAGATTCCAGAGGACTAGAAGGGGGCAAATATAGTGTCCACCTATAAAAAGGGAAATAAGGACCCGGGGAATTACAGACCGATCATCTTAAATTCAGTACCAAGAAAGATAATGGAGCAACTAATCAAGCAATCAGTTTGCAAACACCTAGAAGACAAGTATCAGGGGGTAGCCGTGTTAGTCTGTATCTACAAAAACAACAAGGAGTCTGGTGGCACCTTAAAGACTAACAGATTTATTTGGGCATAAGCTTTCGTGAGTAAAAACCTCACTTCTTCTACCTAGAAGACAGTAAGGTGATAAGTAACAGTCAACATGGATTTGTCAAGAACAAATCATGACAAACCTGCTTAATAGCTTTCCTTGTCAGGGTAACAAGCCTTGTGGATCAGGGGGAAGCAGTAGATGTGGTATATCTTAACTTTAAGGCTTTTGATACCGTCTCATAGACAAACTAGGGAAATGTAGCCTAAATGGAGCTATTATAAGGTGCGTACCTAACTGGTTGGAAAACCATTCCCAAAGAATAGGTATCAGTGGTTCATAATCAAGCTGAAAGAGCATATCGAGTGGGATTCTAGGGGGATTGATACTGGGTCCGGTTCTGTTCAATATCTTCATCAATGATTTAGATAATGTCCTAGAAAATACACTTATAAAATTTGCAGACGATACCAAGGTGGGAGGGGTTGCAAGTGCTTTGGAGAGTTGGATTAGATTTCAAAATGATTTTGACAAACGAGAAAATAGGATGAAATTAATAAGGACAAATGCAAAGTACTCCACTTAGGAAGGAACAATCAATTGCACACATACAAAATGGGAAATGACACCTAGGAATGAGTACTGTGGATAGGATCTGGGGCAGATAGTGGATCACAAGCTAAGTATGAGTCAACAGTGTAACGCTGTTGCTAAAAAAGTGAACATCATTCTGGGATGTATTAGCTGGAGTGTTGTAAGCAACACAAGTCATTTTTCCACTCTACTCTGCACTGATTAGACCTCAACTGGTGTATTGTGTCCCGATCTGGGGGGCCACATTTCAGGAAAGATGTGCACAAATTGGAGAAAGTCCAGAGAAGAGGAACAAAAATGATTAAAGGTCTAGAAAACATGACCCATGAAGAAAGATTGAAAAAACTGGATTTGTTTAGTCTGGAGAAGAGAAGAGGGAGGTACATAATAGTTTTCAAGTACATAAAAGGTTGTTACAAGAAGGAGGGAGAAAATCATTTAACCCCTGAAAATAGGACAAGAAGCAATGGGCTTAAATCTCATCAAGAGAGATTTAAGTTAGACATTAGGAAAAATTTCCTAACTGTCAGGGTAGTTAAGCACTGGAACAAATTGCATAGGGAGGTTGTGGAATCTCCATCATTGGAAGTTTTTAAGAACAGGTTAGACAAACACTTGTCAGGAATGGTCTAGCTATAATGTAATCCTGCCGTGAGTGCAGGGAACTGGACTAGTTTACCTATTGAGGTCTCTTCCAGTCCTACACTTCTATGATTTGTCACCTAAAAAGAAGGGTTCAGATGTAGGAATCTCCCTCACATGCTCTACAGTGAAAACCGATGCAAAGAATTCATTTAGCTTCTCCTCAATGGCCTTATCTTCCTTGAGTGCTCCTTCAGTACCTTGATCATCCAGTGGCCCACTGAGTTCTTGTTCTTGGCTCTTCACTCTTCTCCTGCACTCATGTGCCTCCCCGTCATTGTTGACCACACCTCTTTGGAGCGTGTCTGTTGTTGAAAGGACCATCTCTCCCTACACAACTGACTTCCAAGTGGCTAGGGCCTATCCTATGCAGAGCTTTGAAAATCAAGACAACAGCCTTGAAGTGGACTCTTGTGTCCTGTCGGATACCAATGCAAGAGAGGAGCAGATGATGACTGAGACTATGCAGTGCTGCAGAGATGTCATACAGGAGGGGAATGGGCCTATTTCCTTGCTATGCATGGAGAAGCTAATCCAACTCCCACTGAAATCACTGTGGAGTCTCCCATTGACTCAGTGACAGTTGGAGTAGGCCCATAAATTCTCTTCACACCCATAGAATACTTTGCTATATTGGAGAATAAAAAAAAACCTTCTTTTTTTTTCCTCTTGAAGTATTATTGTCAAGTAACAAGTCTGGCTTTTTGATGCCTAACTGGATTGAATAGGATGTATTTTGCCTTACATTTACTGGCAAATTTTTAAGACACTGCATTGGAGGGAAATCAGTACATTCTCTTAAGGAGGCTTATCTGGTTAGTCAGCGACCGTTTTTAAAAACAAAATACCCTGTGACCTTTCGAATTACAGTTTTATGGGCATCTCAGTCATTGCTGATAGGGTGATGATATGTTTATGAAGAAACATGTCGTCTTATCATTGCCTAAGACTTCAAGCACACTATCACCTTGTGACCACTTTGAGGCAACTGAAACATCGTGTTCTTTCATCTTAATTATCACAATTGCTTGTTTAAAGGAGATCATTAGCTGTCATATCAGCATAAATAGTTTCTGAATAAGAATATAAGTGAAATCTTGGCCCCACTGTGGATTTTTCCCATTCTAAATTAAGTTTTTCAAAAAGGTTTTTAGAAATGTCTATTTCTGCTCCAATACCACCGTGGTTGGTGATGCTGTCTTTTAACAAGGGCTGCCATTTTACTGATGTTTCTAAGAATGAAATCTTGTCGTTTTGAGCCTGAGAAGTTAACAACAAAATAATTCCTGACAACAACTTGTCTCATTCATTTTTAATGTTTAGAAATGCTAAGCTGTCTCTCAGACCAGGTCACTAGAATTGGTGGCTTTTTACTGTTTCTTTTAAATTATATTTAAGATGCATTTTTTTTCTACTGATTCATGTTTCTTGGTAATTAGAAGAAATGGTTAGAACATCTTGTATATTACATTGCAGTTTTCTGCTAAGCCCTCTGTTTTTAATCAATGTCAGTAATTCAATTCCAATTTATAAAATATTAGAAACCGAGATACAGTCTGGTTCTCTCCTGGAACATCCTGCCATGTTCTTTCGATAATAATAAAGTAAGCATCTTTAATTCAGGTTGAAATAAATCAGTGATAAGAGGAAGAACATTGAGTCGGTAGAACGCACTGTCCTGACTTTACAATAAATAACTAAGATGTGCTTTGTTTTATTTCTTTCCCTTTGTGATCAGTAAAATTCCATAGTACCACAATGTTGCAGACAAGGTGGTTTTGGTAAATATCCAAAGACTAGCAAGTGTTGGGGGAACCTAGTTCCTAATACTTTCTTTATACCCATGTTAAATCTCTAATGGACACATTTTCCACCTTTCTCCCCAACACCCTGACATATAACTATATAGTGCTCCCATAGTACCACTTGGAATGTATTTTTATTTATTATTTGTATTGCAATGACACCTGAGACCAGGTTTTGTTGGGCATTGTGCAAATGGTGGTAAGAGACAGCCCCTGCCTTGAAGAGCTTGCTGTCTAAATAAGCAAGACAGACAAAGGCTGGGGAAGGGAAACTGAGGCACAGAGTGATGAAGTGACTTGCCCAGGGTCACCCAGCAGGCCTGTGGCAGAGCCCAGTACATAATCCAGGATTTTTGAGCCCTTTGCTCAGTGCCCTATCCAGTGCCTTTCAACTGAACCCCAGAACCTCTTTGTCTACTTTTGGGATTGCTTGATAACAGGCACTGTGGGAACTGGCCCACTAATTTATAGGATACTTTTGGCATTTGAGAAGGTCCAGAGGCAGGAATGGCAGCTGACTTGTGCCTCCTCACACAAGGCAGAGAATCAAATGCACCACAGATGTGAGGCGAGGCAGAACCACCTGAGATCATTGGTGGATAAAGCTGATCCAGAAAGGAAAATGGAGGCTTTTTTTTTTATTTTTTTCTTATATCTTGTTATTTCAGGATGTACCATTTCCAGAGGAGGGGTTTTCAGGATTGTCCTCCAAAGCATGCTGACTTCGGTGGTTGTAATGTTGCCAATAGCAGTGGGTGGGGTGGAGAAGATCTGTCTTATTAGCCCCCTGGACATATTGCATTAATTACTCTGGCTGTAGTTCTTCAAGCTTGGCATCTAGTTATTCCTTTTTCAGTGTGCTTTCCAGACCTGTTGCTCCCAGTCTAAGCCCACGCTAGCATGGCTTTTATTGATCTGTATTGATGAGGCAGAGGGAGGGAAAAATCCTATTGTAACCAATGACTATACTGAAGGAAACAAAAAACAAACAAACAAAAGCCGCGATCGCGATCTGCAGCACTTCGGCAGGAGGTCCTTCGCTCCGAGCGGGAGTGAGGGACCCACTACCGAATTGCCGCCGAAGAGCTGGACATGCCGCCTCTCTCTGGTGTGGCCGCCCCAAGCACCTGCTTGGTAAGCTTGTGCCTGGAGCCGGCCCTGCTTGCAATGGGTGTCATTGCTAAGGAAAAAGAGCTTATCCCATCTCTTTAGTTCAATCGTAAACGCACAGAGTAGTCTTTGCTAAAGGATGTGTACATTTCTGGAGGGTGGGATTTTTTTATTAATCCATGGTAGCCGAGCGATGTTCATACTTTCACAATTTTCTTGTTCACTAAAGACCCAGTGTTTTGGCTGGGCTAGAGCACCCCCAACCCACTACTGCTTTGAGTTGGCTGGCTTGATACCACCATAGGTAGAAGCAGCTAGTCCACACGTGCTTCATGGGCCTGTACATCTAATCTGCTCTTCTCTTGGCCTTTCTTCATAAAAGGCCATTTTTCATTTTTTTTTTTTTATTTTTTTTTTAGTTTTTAGAATAAAAATTTTCAACCAGCTCTAACTGGTTTACTTTTCCATGACGTCGTAGAGGTGGTCTTTGCCCTGTAGTGACCGCATGGCTTGTTCTATGGGATTGCTCTTTATCTGTGGCTTCACTTTTTTTCTTCCAGGTGGTTTCTACTTAGCTTGTTATGTCTGAGTCATTGGCAAATGTTGGGAACTTTCAGTGTTTCATTTGATTTCTTGAGTCCATTAGTTCAGTATAAACCTAGAATTACCTGATCGGTTGGCAGTGCTCTTTAATTCCTAAGGAGAAGAGAATCCTTACCTCCTCCGATGTACTTGGGAGCTCTGAGCAAAACGAGGAAAAAGCTTAGCCATTGATCTGTACAAATTGATGCTGCCCGCTGACACTGATTTTGGATGCTTGGCTTGCTCAGTATCTCTCAGACTGTGGGGCTGGGGAGGGGAGGTATATAATGCATGACAGTTAAGGTGGATTTATTTGCCAGAGCCTGACTTGTCCATTTTCCTTAATGTTTGTTAAAGGTGGACACTGGGGAGGAAGCATCAGAGAGGGGAGAGGGTTAGCATGCGTTGGGAGAGGAAGGTAGGGGGCTGCTGGACATCAGGGAACCAGTGGAGAAGGAAGGGAAGCATGGAGGAAGTGGGGAATTAGTGAGGAGGGTAAGCCGAAGAAGTCATGGGAGGAGAACTGTCCAGGCCAAGGAAAGGAAGGAAGGTGCATGGAGAACAGCAAGGTGGCTTAGGGTCTCGGAGAAGGAGTGGGGACTGCTAGAACAGTGGGGGACACTGCAAAGGTAGCTCGGGACTGGTTCAGAAAATGTCCACATACACCAGCTTTTGTATGGCTCAAATGACAGCAATACGCGTAGCGGGTGTCCATGTGCCGGCTGGGCACAGTCTGACAGACTGCATCCCCTGGACTCTACTCAACCTTGCTCCTCAGGAAGGAGCAATCCAGCCCTACGTGTTTCCTTCAGAGCCCCTTCACTGAGGTGCAGATTTGGAAACACATTCTGGGTTGAGGGAACTGTCAGAACAGGGCATTGGGGTTGGGTGGGACATTATGGGAAAAGGTGGTGGATCATCTGGCATACGGATTCCTTGGAAATTCCCAAACATGTTTTCACAGCAGCCACTGATATTTAAGGACCTGTCTCAGGGGGGAGAGCAGATGTGCCTAGAACCCAAAGAGCAGGTGAGCAGCTAGGGTTAAATGAGAGGATACATTCCTGTATACTCTGTTCTGGCCTATAAACCCTGCATGCTTTGAATCCAGCTTCCTAGCAGTCCCGCTCTTTCCTTTTGCACCACCTCAGCAGTGTTTGCTAACACCTCTGAGGTTGGAACAAGGGTGGCAACGGGGCATTCTAGCTGGAGGAATTTCAACACCCCCTGTTGGTCTGACATGGCCCGAGTCTCTAGGCGTTCAGAGCACCTATAAGGCTTGTTTATTATCTCAGGCTTCTGCCCAAGTGGATTTGTGTGTGTGGTGGGGGGAGGAGGTGTGTGTGTCTCCTTTATCCTGGGGGCATCTGTTCAGAGCTCACTTTGGTCAGCATGTGGTGGGTGTTTTTTTTGTTTGTTTGTTTTTTTTTTTTTTTTTAAATATGCACAGAGAATGTTTGCTGGAAGCATTGTCAACCTCAAAGTAAATAAATAGAGCAGTCCTGGAATTCGCTAATCTATAGCTGAGAGAGGTTTATCATCGCAGCCGGAGGGCACCACTGTGTGTGTCAAACCCGGCTGAGCTCAAAAGAGATTGAAAAGAAACTTAAATTCAATCTGTCAATTATATCTTCATTACTGGCTGCAGGAGCACAGACGGGGGAGATTTGGCTGATAACAGCCGCCTTCTGTTTCTCACATGCCTCCCTTTGGGAACGATCCCTATGTGTTTTACAAACACCGGAGCAGGTTCTGCACAAGGGGAGGAAAGCTGAAGGGGCCCATTTCTCCATCTTAGTGAACCCACAGGGGGTGGGGGCAGCCAGAATCCTGGTGGGCTGCCCCCGGGCAACGGTGGGATAGAATGACACCACCAAGAGTGACCCTAGACACCAAAAGGGGACAAAGCGGGACCGTTGCCCCACCCAGATGGTGGGGCTGGGCTGGCGCTGGGGGAGCACACGCTCTGCACCAGAGTCATGCCAGAAGAGACTCCACACCTAAGTTTGGAGGTACACTGCCTGCTATGATGTTTGCTGCAGATCGAATGCCTCCAATGCTGCCGCTAGGGCAGTGCACCACTTCTCTCTGCGTCCCACGCTCCCGCCTGGCGAGGGCACCCACCCCCTCCAACTGAAATACAAACACTGCACAGGGTTGACTAAATGCACTGCTGAAACGCAGTCATGTCTAGGGTAAGCCATGGGTGCAGCTTAACAGGGCCCAGCAACCCCGCACAACAGCTCACATCAGGAAAACAGATACTATTGAAGTGTCTGTTCTTTCCTAGATGTGAACCCCGAATCCCCAGTAATGAAAACTAGAGTGTAAGGTATGCGTGTCAAGTATGAGCTGGCTTGTGTGTAATTGCTCCTCGGTGGCTTATAGCTAGCTCGTTCGTTCATCTGTAGGTTACTTTCATCTCCCGGTGACGCTAAATGTTCTGCAAGAAACGCTTGGATCTAAACTCCCAGCCTCTGAGCCGTTTGTTGAGAAGGCCTGTAATCAAGGAGGCACATGTATAAGCAGTCAAAAGGCAAGTGTAAGGGAAAGTGCCTGCAGACTGAAAAAGGACCATTTCCTTGGCAGGTGGGTGTGTTGCACACATCTTCCGTTCACATTAAGGGAGTGACGCGAGCGCCTCAGACAGCACATAGATTCCAGCCTGTCAGCCTTGGACAAAACTTGCCAGCCAGGCCAAATAAGTGAAATAAACTGCAGGCTTGGTCATGGTTCAATTCACTTAAACGTGCCTTCTCTCATGGCTGGGTCTAGCCAGCCCTCGGTCAAGAATTGCAAAACACCCCACCCCCCAGGTTTATTGTGCCCCCTTCAAATTGTGCTGCAGCCCCTTTGACTCTGACATCAGTGGGCGAGATCCTCAGCTGTGTCAGTCAGTGCGGGTCCAGTGACATCAGTGGAGCGACACCGACTCTCATTGGCTGAGGCTGTGGCACAGCGGGACCAGTCACGTTCGTAAGTGCTTGGAAGATCGAGGGCTCGGTCTTTACTGTATTAAGCCCAGCATCGCATCCCATGTTCTAACTGGGACATAGAATCATAGGATTGGAAGGGACCTCGAGAGGTCATCTAGTCCAGTCCCCTGCACTCATGGCAGGACTAAGTATTATCTATAGACCATCCCTGACAGGTGTCTGTCTAACCTGCTCTTAAAAATCCCCAATAATGGAGATTCCACAACCTCCCTAGATAATTTATTCCAGTGCTTAACATCCAGATCTTTGCATTAAGGTAGGAATGAGATCTGGGGTCCTATGTATATAGCATAAGCATTTGGAGAGAGGCATTTAAATTAACTCCATCAGTTTCCAGCTAGGTTGAGATCAGGTAAACGAAAGAGAAATGTCTGTCCAGAGCTTTTCTTCCTGCAGCCAGGGTTTTGAGTTGGAGAATTTTACTGTCTGAATCCTGTTTAAAATGCAAATTAAAAAGAGGAACATTTGGCCATTATTTCTGGGGCTGTAGCAGTGTCTCGGGTTTTTGGTTTTGGGTCTGTGATTTCTTGTATAGAGCATTCAAGTGTGAACCTGTTGGCTCAATTATTTGTCACCTGACTGATAACAGCTGGCGTGACGTGATAAATTAATTCAGCGTTTTTCATCGGATGCTTTATTTTTAGGATGCAAGGTTTTACACCTACGTTGGACCCCAAAATCTGCCCTGACATTTGGATCTTAGTATTGCAGTGTATGGCTTTATACATCATTCATTGTTCTTCTGTGGACCACGTTTCTGCAGAGCTGCAGGAAGGTTTGGGGACTCCGTTAGTGAACTGCACGCTATGCTGTCTCTAATTATTTTTGTTTTGTGGTGGTGCCGAGCAGCCCAGTCTTGGACCAGGTGCGCTACAAACACAGAACAAAAAGGCCCCACATAGCTTACAATCCAAGCATAAGGTGGTATTTTAGAAAATTGGGAAGCTAAAATGAAGTCCTTTTTGGCAGAGAATGTCCAGGCTGAGCATGGATAGAGGAAAAACCTTCGGGCTAATGGGGCCCCAGGGTTTTCTCTCTCCGTACACGCTGGCACATGATGCAGCTTACAAGAATGACTGTCACCATCTGTGGAAGCTTCCCCACACCTCTTTTTAAATGCACCAAATCCATAGCTTTTTGGAGTATTTATGTCTGGCACCTTTCCAGGTGGCAGTAGGGATCTCACGGGAAACCAGTCTCTACTAAGCAAAGTCATGTGCATTCAGAATGAATCAGTCCTGTACTGTCTGGAGAAAAGCCACATGTTCTTCAGACTGCCAAGCGAGTTTGCCCAGAATCGGACAGTCCCACTGTGGTTTTTAGCGTGGTAATTCAATGCAGAGCAGTGGCGCTGGTGGTGTTTTCCAGAACTACAGCGGAAGCATGATACGCTGTACAAACTATCGGGAGTTTGACATGGCAATGTGTGTGTATACCCTCACCCTAGGAGAACAGGGGAACGTTTTGTTTGCATAATAAATCTATTGTAGAAATCAGATGCGAGTGTGGACTCCACGGAAAAGCACAAACATTAGCAATGGAAACACGTCTCTCTACTTTTGCCCCTCACTTCCTCCTCTTGTCTCTGGCTTTTATTTATTCACTCATTAAAAAATTCAGGGCCTGATTCATCATTGCCTTAGGCCAGTCTGAAGCTGTTGCAACTGCGTGGAAGTCACTGGCCTAAAACTGGGGAAGGGCAATGACCTATCAGCCCCTAGATCTGAAATGGCGTAGGTACGGAATGGAACTTGCTCAGCGGAGCAGAAATCTTGTCTGCTGCCTTACATGGATGTGTGAGCGTGAGGCTGTTTTCTGTGTTCTGCACCTTTAAGAGTATAGTGGTTCCCTGGGCCTATGTTCAGGGCACTCCCTATGAGTTTGTTCACAGCGGGTGCTGCTTTAAAGTGACTGACACATGCTGTGCTCTCGCTTGTGGAGATACTCGATTTCGTTGTTCTCTTCTCCCCCCTCTCCCACTGATCTGAATTAAATATAGTCCAGACTAGAATTGTGTGTATACTCTGTGTACGGAAAACCTGACCCTCACTTTTCTGCTGTGAAAGGGATGTGGGAAGAAACCTCTCCCCCAAACTGAAGCAATAACTCCTAAACTAGTACAGATGAGGTGGTGGCACTTCCCAAACTGAGGCCAGGATGATCCACTGCTGTCTGCTTAAATGGACACTATCCAGAGATTTGGTGATGGGCAGGAGGAACAGGATTTCTTCCTCCTGGTTTCTTCGCTTGGTACATTGGGAGGCACTTTGTGCACGGTTGGCTCCTGTGTTTTGGGGACAGTTAGGTGCAGCACTCTCATGCGCTGTTCTGGGGGGAATTCACCTGCACACCTTCCACCAGCTGTGCCAGGGGATGTCTACCAGTAGCAGCGACGCTGACACTGAAGAGGCAGCAGACAGGCACATGTGTGCAATCAGAGCAGAGGTTAAGCCTGTGCATATTAGGTGGTGGTGACCTCGGGCCGGCCCATAAGGCCCTTTGAAAACTGCTATCTGGACTCTGCTTTCCTTTCCCTGCATCTCTGGTGTTTGTAATGCTGTGGTCTCACAAGCCTGGCTTACTCCAGAGAAATCTAGAGTGCTAACCACCATCCTGCCACCAAACTCCTCTCCCCAGCTGCCAGGTGGAGCCCCCCAAGGGCGTTGCTGTCACAGCTGGCATTGGGCACAAGAGTCCACAGGAAGTGTCTGCTTTGCTCGCACCTTGGCCAACAGGATGTGCCCATCTCCGGATCCTCGGGAACAAATGCGAGGCAGATGGAAGTCATCGCTGCAGCTTGGAAACAAGCTCGAGAAGCAGCAAAACTTCACAACAGAATGCGTTCCTCACAGTTACCCCAGGAAAGCAAAGGACAATACACTCACCTTTCCAGGCAGCATCACCCCCGTGTGGCAGTGCTTGTTAGCACAGAGGTCTGGGGCCCAAGCCCACAGATGACTGGTGTTGGGGTGCAAGGGTATGGCATAGGCAGCCCCCAGCTTGCTGTGGGGAAAAGTCTGAGAGCGCAAGAAGCGTGGCCACCTCTCGGGTTTTATCACGAATCTCATGCTATTTGGTGTTTCTTTGAAAGTGCCAGGTCCTGGAGTCAAGTGATTTTAAGTGAGAATCTTCCTCTTTATTTTAAAAAGTGTGTTTCTATCCCTCCTGGTTGTGGAGGAAAGTTTGATGTGACCCAAGTGTGACCTGAAGGCTCCAAAACCAGAAGGCAAGAAACAGACTCCTGAATGGATTAATTGGGGGGGGGGGAAATCTCATGACTCTGAGGCTTGACTTGTGATTTTTGAATGCTTGGGGTTGGCAGTACTGCCTGATCCTAGGGAACCCATGCACAGATTGCCAGCAAGTGCAGAACCAATTAGAACAATCATGGGACTAAACCACTGGGACTTAGCAGCTAAGCACCAAGGGCGCAGTGGTAAAACTCCCACTGATTTCAATGCGAGTGGCGTTCGGTCAGTGAGAGCTTTGAAATTGCAATGCAGAACATGAGAAGAAAAAAATCACTACAGTAATTTACAAACCATGATGAGAACCATAAAGACGACAAGTTATACTAGATTGTGTTTTAAATATCATCTTCAAAGTAGAATTTGACATCACATGATTAATATCTTCATGCAGCATAATCAATTCTGTTGCTGCTTGCTATGCACGAGCTGGAGACTGAGGAAAGATTACCCACATACTGGGCGGGAACTCCCCCCCCCCCCCCCCAGCAAATCGTAAATTTGCTGAAAAATGCATTTTTCGGAGCACCAGCTATTCACAAATTTGGGTATAACTCCGTGAACTGCTTCAGCCAATCCCCCCCAAAACATTGGAATTGTTTTTTAAAAAGTCCAAAATGGTTCATTTTGGCCATTTCAAAACTACACCTTTAGAAACTTTTCATTTCAAAATGGAATTTTGTTTTGAACATTAGCCGATTTTAAAGGGTTAAAAAAAACCACCCTGAAAATGAGACCAACAAGCCAAAAAAATTTATTTCGGGTCAAACAATGTTTTTCTTGCTAAATAAATAAATTTTAATTTTTGGTCTGAACAGAACCAATTTTTTTTTTTTTTTATATTTCTGTTTGGCCTCAGAACTGAAAAATCAATTTTTCGTGGCACGCTCCACACACGGCACGCGACTGCCCCCCTGGCAGAGCGCAGCACGTCGACACAAGCTGGCAGCGCCTGTGAAACAAGACGGCAGTGCTGATGTGCTGCGCCATTGCTGGTTGCGCCAGTGCAGGTCTCCAGACTCAGTTATCAATAGGACGATTCCCTTAGCTTAGACATACACTTGGAGGAATAAAAACTAAGAGTCCTCAGCTGCGTGGGTTGTTCATAATGCAGTTAAACTTTAAACAGCTGTATCTGTCATTTCAAGGCTACAGATGCATTCATTTATTTACTAAGGACCTTTCACAGTTGTGGGTTGTCTTTCTGTGTGTGTGTGTGTGTTCGTTTGTTTTAAAAGCACTTCAGTTAATTCAAAGCTACTGCTTCATTATGCTGCTTGGTTTCATGGTAATGTGACAGACGTTTGAAACAGGAACTCAGCTGTGGATGACTAATTATCCCAAATACCAGCATGGCTATTTCTCTTCCATTTAAAAATTGATCAGCGCGATGATTAATCAGGAAGGGTTAGCTGTGGTCTCTTCTCTAGTGGGTTATTTTGAGGAAGCTGACAGGCCCATTAGAAAGGAGCGTTTATTTTTTGGGGGGACAAGCAGAGAGGGGCGATTAACCCTTAGAACATTGGCCTGCTGCAAAGACCACAGAATGAATGCTTGAGGTTGGAGTGTGTGCAAAGTCAGCAGTGCAGAATTGTACTTGCACAGAAGAATAATATTTAACCATTTAGTAAAATATCAGTAGTTGTGGTTTTTGTTTTTTCCTCCCCATATCATTTGTTATGGTAAAGGTTGTGTCTGGATAAGGGCTGACTGAATAATGGATTTTTTAAGTGGGGAGCAAAATCGAAAGATCTGGGGAAAAAAATCCTGGCTTATTCCACCCCAAACCATTTTTTTTCCCCAAAAACATTTTGTAGAATTAGTCAACGGGAAACAACATTTTTTAATCAATTTGGCCATTTTGGGTGTGTGTTTACCTCTTTTTTTGTGATGTATTTTGTAACTGGCCATTTTTGAAAACAGAACGCTGATCTGAAATAAACAAGTCAAAACAAAATGTTTTGATTTTAAAAAAAAAAAAAAAATCAGGCTGGTAGTTTTCTGGGGAGCGAGTGATTAATAGTTTCAGTCCAAACTCAGAGCCCTGGAAAATCCATTTTTTTTTCAAAATACCTCCCAGCTCTAATCTGGAGTGGTACATTTTCCTGACCGGTTTGTAACACATACTGCTCTGGTTTTCCAGCGGCTTAATGCAGTTATGCACACAGTGATAGCAAGACAGATAGCCCTTTCCAAAAGAGACTCCAGATACTCCATACCTGACTCTGCTTTTCATTAAACTCTACTAGCTGTTCTGTGTGTGTCACTTGTCAACTGAGACTTAAAACGGCCACTAGACAGCAATGCCGGCACTGTTGTTTTCTAGGCCATGTCTATACTACAGCGGCACACCTGCATTGCTGCAGCTGTGGGTAGGTCGATGGAAGAATTCTTCCATCAACGTGGCTGCATCTACAGGTTAGGTCGACCTAATTAAGTCACACAGCGTGCAAAATTTAGCGATATAGCTAGGTGAATCTAATTTTTAGGTGTAGAGCAGGCACAACTGAACCTCTCTGAACCTATAAATGACCTCCCACTGTCAGGCCTAAACATCTTGAGAGAATGCTCTCAGTACAGGTCTCACGCTTTCTTCAGACTCAGAACATCCATTGATCCAGTGGAACAGACTAAGAAGGATAATGATGGATAAGGCCTTTCTTCCAGAAAGAATCCAAAGCTCTTTTATAAACTGATGTTATGTACGATAGGCAATGATTCACTTTGCCCACTACTGTAGTGCAGCTATTGCTGTGGTGAAACATCGCCTTATGTTTAACAGCACTCAGCTGCTCTGCAAAGGAGAAGAGATGAAGATGATGTTTTGCAATTGAAGCCACAAGAATTTTAGGTAGGCAAATGCAATCAATCAACTTGCAATTTGGCCATCACACCAGGATTAATCCCCGAGCCTGTAACGTTTCAAGCCTTTGAAGCTAAATGGGAATCTTTCCATTGATCGCAGTGGGTTTTGGAGCAGACTCTTAGGCTCAAATTCACTTATGATTTATACCCCCTACAGCCCTTTTCTTTAAGTATAGATAGCCACTTTGGCCAGCACCAGGAGGAAGTTGACCAGAAGGTCTCGCAACTTCACGGGGCCATGGATGGGGTGAGCGTAGATCAGGAGGTATTGGGAGAAGTGTAGCCAGAACCTTAGAAGAAGGTTCTGGAGAAGCCGGAAAATGGGCTGTAACCTGATCTACTCCAGATAGACTTGCACCAGGGTCTCCCTCAAGCCACAAAAAGGGCAGGTGTCGGGCATGGGGGTGAACCGCTCCAAGTACACGCCTATGCTCAGGAGACGCAGCACAAGCTGTTATATCCCCACATGACCTCACAACTGCTTGCCCTACCCATTGTTTGCTATCAAATTTTACAGAAAGGCAAACCACTGAACTAGTAGAAGTTATTGGAGTGCTAAACCTAACTTCTGACAGCATAGCCTCTTTTGCGGGTGCACAGAGAAAATTTTCTTCAGCTAGTTCAGTTCAATGACTGGTTCATTCAGAGTTTACAAAACCAATTGGGAGCTGAAAAGCAGGAAAGCTTGTTTTCCCTCTTCCAATCTATAAATAAAAACTAGCTGTAACAGGATGAGATCTACAAGTTCTAAAATCTTGAAGGACATGGTGACCAGAAACAATTAGTTAAATTCACTTACTACAGATAAGACTTCACTTGTTTAATAATCAGTTCTAAATGCAAAACATTTTGATAAACTTTTGATAAGTTTTTTCCCCCCCTTGTGTATCCAGTACATTTAAGGTAGTTTTATCTAATACAAAAATTAAAAAGCTGTCTGTGCATTTTTAATTGAATTGGTATTTCCATCCAAATAGAGCGGGCTACAAATCACAAATAAAAAATTAATTTAGTAAACTCATCATTCACAACTTTTTAACATATGTAAACATTAACTTAATTGATAGATTCTTAAGCTGTATAATTGCTTAAAAAGGTATAGATACACTATATGCTCCTGCCTAGCAAAAAGAAGCACCAAACTTAGTGTAAATGCTATATTTTAGTTGCAAATCAACACGTTTTAGTGGTTACCAATTAATGAGAATCAACCTTTCTTTAGGAAAATAGCTTAAAAAGTACAAATACGAACCATGATTAAAATCAAAGATTTAAAGTAAGGTTTATTGTTGATTTTAAATTGATTAAAATCACTTTGATTTAAATCAGTCCACCCTGGAAGAGTGTCACCTATTGAATCACCAATCCCTCCTTCTTCAATAACTGTGTTTTTCCGGACAGTCTCCCACCCAAGTGCTGACTCAGATGAGCCTGAGAGATCTGATGAGCTAACAGTCCTAGACATAGGCGCCGACTCCGTGGGTGCTCTGGGGCTGGAGCACCCACAGGAAAAAATGGTGGGTGCTGAGCACCCACCAGCTGCCCCCCTACCAGAACTTCCCCCTCCCCCCAGCGCCTCCTGGCTGCCGGCGGGCCTCACAGATCAGCGCCTCCCCCACACTCCCAGTGCCTACCGCCTGCTGCGCATCAGCTCTTCTGCGATGTCTGGGGGGAGGGGAGGGGGAGGAACTGAGTGGGGAAGGGGTGGGACAAGGGTGAGAAGAGGCCAGGTGGGGGCGGAGCAGGGGTGGGAAAAAGCAGGGTGGAGATGGGGCCTCAGGGGAAGGGGTGGAGTAGGGGTGTGGCCTGGGTGGAGCTGGGGGGAGAGCACTCCCCAGCAGATTAGAAACTGAACGCCTATGATCCTAGATGGTCTAGCTCCAGGTCCTTCCCAACAGAGCAGCTATTTCTCTGCTGTTCCTAAGGTTCTGTATAGAAAGGCAGAAGCAATAGCACAAAAACCTTAGCCACAGATCAATAAATAAGTACAGCTGCTCTTGCAAGTACTCTAGGAAAGGTCCCTTCTGGTATATTCAACTTGTAGCATCTTTCTGTCCTCTATTGCAGCTGCAGGCTGCTACGGCCAGCGTAAGAAGTGAGATATTTTGATGGCAGCTGACCTGAACACTAGGTCAAGGGATCAGCCTGAAATTATTTAACACAGGTGACTCCGTGCTGGGGATGCATTAAGACCATGTGCCTTGTCCCATCACCCTGGAATTGAGCTGTGTGCGGATCTGATCTTGTGTTCCTAGGCTCCTGAGCTATCACATAAATACCTCTAGAGTACTGGCTGGCCCAAGATATCTCTGGAAGGTAGATGTTAAAAAATAATAATTATAATAAAACATGGAAGCTCCCCCCCGCCCCCGGGCATTGGTTAGCTCCCTTGTTCTTATCTCTGGGGATCTAATATCAGGGTGATTTCCCCAACTCTAAGCATATTTTAGTGACAACCATAAAACACAATCTCATAGCTTCATATGAACCAATGATATACCTGTTTAGATAGAACAGCGGTCTCATTCAGCAGATCAGAACCTTTCTCATGATACCTTACATGGAATGCTTTATATGAAATATCCCAATTATATATAAATGATGACTATGGGGCTTACAGGTGCCCCCCCCCCCCCGAGGTATAGAGTGTCGCATTGGTGTTTTTACATAAAGCTCCAGCTGCTGGAATCAAGAGACTACATGAGGACCTCAGTTCCATTTAAAAAAAAGAAGTTTTCAGCTCTCTTGGTTGTGGAGAAAAGTTTGAAAGTGTGAAGTGAATATACCCAAAAGGGCCAAAACCAGAAGGCAAATAAAAAAATAGCCCCCAATTTATTTATTTTATTGTTATTAAATCTCATGGGTATTTTGGCTAGTCTCATGATATTTTGGAGCCTGACTCCTGATCTTTGAACATCTGGGCTCTGCAGTACTGGATGATTGCAATTTGCAGATGGGTAATATGATTGCACAAATAGCCAAGCATGCATGGAAGTGAATACAGACCCCTTGTGTGTACAGACCCCTGATATACATGTAACTGTGGCACTTACATGCACAAGTTAGATGTGCAACGGTTAAGGTGTTTGGTTGGTTGGGCAGGGTCCACGTACTTCTTTGACAACCAGTCTGTGTAGGTTGCTCCATCAGACAGTTCTTCCCGTTTCAAACCCAAAGTCAAAGCTTCAGTTTGTGAACCAGGTATTGAAGAGTTTGTCACATAAGCCCTATGCCCAGAGCACTGGGAAGCCAAAGAAGGCTGCAGCTGCCAAACTTACAGGATGAGAAAACCACTCTTGTGCTGCCTTGATGTATAGTATTTCCTCGGGCCTTGTCATAGAACAGAGATAGTGACATTGGATTATGCAAGCAATAAACAGCTTTCACAGTGATGAGATTCTTGGAAAAATAGTTTATTGTTTTGTCCACTCTTCCCAGGATGTAGTTAAGGCACCAGGTCCATGGACAGTCAGTTATTTGAATACCTACTACAGAAGGGTATAATTTACAACTCTTCCCCCTCCCCTTCCCCCAGTCTCTTTCAGCCATGGAGCCCTATAAAGCTAAGATCCCGAGGGCTGAAATGACATCTGGTTAAGAGTAGTGCTGGGATTTAAATTCAGGACTAGCAGATGTAAAGGATAAATGCTGGCATTCAAAAAGCATCAAGTCAGCAGTGCTCCTCCTTCCTTCTGTCACTTAGTCTATATCAGTATTTTATTGGGACGATTTAGTATTTATTATTTTTTATTAGCTGTTGCTTCTCTCCCCCCCCCCCCCAAACACCTGTCTCTGATCTCTAGCGATCAACAGAACCATTAGTGCCTTATCCTTCCTTTGTCATAAAAGGGACTTTAGCTCTGCAGCTGTGACCAGAGCTTAAAGAAACTTGAAAAAAATGACTTTGTAACCGGTGCTACACGGGCTCCATCTGCAGCAAAGGGCGACAGATTATGAATTGTACAGGAGACTGAGGGGGTGAGCTGCTTTGGGAAACGCAGGGGATCATGTTTTTATATCTGTAATGAATGTTGGCATAGAGTGGTTCTTGAGAGAAATGCCCTGCGGGGGGCGCTTCAGTAGGTGCCTAAGATTCTGAAACGGACCCGGAACTGCCAGCTCCAAGCACTCAAAAATTGAGTCAACCCTCCCACCCCCAAATCATGAGATCAGCATCAAAACTATACTCTATTTTTACAAGAATATATTTTGGTTCCTTTGTATTGGCCACTGGTTTTTGAGCCCTCAGGGGGTGCTCAGGTCACATTTTCAAGCTTTTCTCTCCCAACAGAAGGGATAGAAACCTACGACTTTAAAAAATGAAAGCTGTGATTTTTCACCTAATTGTGACTCTGGGAGCTGCTGGCTTTAAAACAAGAACACACTAAACATTGTGCGACTTACACACAATAATGTCATGATAGTTGGCAATGTGGGTGGCATAAAAATAATGAGAATCAAATTTGGGTCTGAGTTTCACTGGTGAAATCAGAGGCATTCCTCTGGATTTGCAGACGAGTAAATGAGAATTTGGCCCCTTATTGTTGGGGGGAAAATGTTGTTACTCGTGTTACCAATAACAGCTTCCAGTATAAAACCGAAAGGGATTTTTGTAAAATTCTTGTGCTGTGTGACAACTTTTTGCACTTCGCTCCGCTCAGACAGTGAAACTGGACTGGTTGCTTTCATTTTCTGCTCCTACAGAACCCTGATCCTGCCGACCCTTGTGCCCAGGAGTGACTTCATGCAGGTGAGTGGCTCCAGTTCTGTGGAGCTGCTCACCTCTGTAAAGTTACTCGGTGCTGAGTGTTTGCAGGACTGGTGCCGGAGTTGGGCTTGTTTTCTGGTTCTCCTGCACCAGCACAGTGCAGTAGTGTGTTGGATTCCCAGCGCTGCTATGGACTTTTGAAGCACTGGAATGGGTTCCCTAGGGAGGTGGTGGAATCTCTTTCCTTAGAGGTTTCTAAGGCCCGGCTTGACAAAGCCCTGGCTGAGATGATTTAGTTGGGGGTTGGTCCTGCTTTAAGCAGGGGGTTGGACTAGATGACCTCCTGAGGTCCCTTCCAGCCCTGATATTCTATGATTCTATGACTGTTTAAATCAACAACAAAGTGGTTTTCACAGTATTTCTATTCATATAAGGTTATGTAAAAACATTTCTAAAATTCAAAGCTGCATTTTGGCCCTGGATTAATTGCCTGTGTCCATTGAGGACCAGCCTGAATAGCTTTATCGTAATCTCCTGTGTGTGAGGGAGCTGTGTGTATAGTGTCCCCACGTAGGACTCCTTCCTGTGAGATGCACAGCACCTCCAAAGTGGTACTTATCACCTTGCAAGATGGAAGTGGACCGGTTCACTACTGGGATAACTCCATTGAGTTCCACAGCATTACACCAGAGGTGAATTTAGCCCACTATTTCACGTAGATGTGGTGGTTTTGGTGTGGTCCCCAGAGAAGTGTGTACGTCACCGTCAGCAGGACCAGTACAGATGGTCGTCTCAGCTGGTGAGCCACCTACTGAATGGGCATAGAAACTAGATCAGGGCTGAGGCAGCCTGGTGATGCAGACTGGGCAGCGTGCACTGCAACTATATGTCCTGTGGATCCACACAGACTGACAACTCCAAGGCCCCAAAATCATGAGACTAGCTTAAATAGCATGAGGTTTTCACTAATAATACAGGTTGGGTCTTTTTGTTCGCCTCCTGGTTATTGAGCCTTTATGGATCATGTTTGTCAAGCTCTATTCTGCAGCCATGAGGACTAGAAATGTTGTTTTAATGAAAGCTGAGATTTTTCACACAATCCTATGACTCCAGGAGCTGGGGCTCTAAGAAACACACCCAAAATTACAAAACTCATGAGAATTGGCAAACAGAGGGCTTCATCTCCTGCTCTGTGAATCCAGCACCTCTCACAAGCAATATGGTCCTGTTCCAGCAAAGCAAGTGACTGGCCCAATTGATTTCATTGGGACTGCTCTGTATGATTAAAGTTATGCTTCGCTTTGCTGGTCTACAGCCTAAATTCATGCACTAATATTTAATATAAAGACCAGGAAAAAAATCTGGGGAGGGAAAGATGAGAGAGATGCCATCTAAAACGAGACAAGCATGAAAATGACACGCTGGGTGTCTGCAGTGAACAACCCCTTCCTTGCAATGTGACGTGGGGTTTTTTGGTGGTGATTGTCCCAGCAACATGCTTTCAATTCAGAGGCATGTTGCTGGAGCACTGGAGAGTTTGCAGTGTTACTCTGATTTCCTCAGATCATCAATTCTATATGAGTGTTTGTTTGCTACGTGACGTGTGACGGTTGCCTGGGGCCCGTCCCACTCCTCTTGGAGCAGAAAGTTCATTTCACAGTGTTGAGGACAAATCTTCAAATCGGAAGGTTGCCTCTGGAGTTTTTCTCCTTTGCTTTTCTGTCACTTTTCTAATCATAGACACTTCAGCCTTCAGGGCATGTGACAAAAGCTGCTTTTCTGCTCCAACATTTGAGTAGCTGCACCAGCTCAGTGGAGACTCATCATCTAGGCAACAAACTTCGGCTTGTTTCAGCTCCCTCAGTCCATCTGGTTCAATGCATAAATCCCTGAAAGCAGCAATATTCAAAGTATACGTGAGTCAGTGAAGGCTGGTATTTAGGGTGACCAGACGTCCCGATTTTATCAGGACTGTCCCGATATTTGCTTGTTAGTCCTGTGTCCCAACCAATGTTCAGTCGGGACATGGACATACAATTTTGCCCTTCGCTCCGGCGCACAGGCAGAGCCTGGAGGGGCTCTCGCCCCTCCCCAGCCCCGACTCTGCCCCCTCCTTCCCTCATTGGATCCCTCCCCAAATCCCTGCCCCCAGCCCCGCCCCCTCACTGCCCCGTTGGATCCCGAGCCGGGCCTGGGGAGGAGACGCCCCTGTGCAGCAGCCTGGGCACACGGGCCATGGCCGGCTGGTATACATGTAACTGGGGCTGGGAGCGCTGCAGTGCCACGCGGAGGCTGCTCCAGCCCTGCAGCCCATGGGGCAGCGCGGTGGGTCCGGGGGCAGCGCGGAGGGGGCAGGGCCCGGGTGGGTGGCGCGGCCCGGGAGCGTGGGCTGCCTGCCCGCCGGACACACGCGGCGGAAAGGGACCGCAGGGGTGAGACTTGTCCCAGGCGGGGCGGCCGGCGGACAGGGGCGAGGAGCCGGCCGTGGTCCCCCGAACCGATAAACTTCCCTGCCGCTGCCGGGGAGCCCCATGCCTCTCCCACTCGGCTGCGCTCCAGTGGCTTGCCCCGCTGGGAAGGAGCTGCTGGAGCGCAGCCGAGCGGGAGAGGCGCGGGGCTCCCTGCCGGCGGCAGCCGGGCCGCTGTGCGCGATCCAGTGGCGCGGCTGGGGCCTGCTAATGCCCTCGGCCCCTGCGAAACTGCATTTTTTTTTTTTTGCTCCCCCTCCCCCCCCGCACGCTGCCTCTCCCCTGCGTCCCGGTATTTCATCCCTGTGATCTGTCCACCCTACTGGTATTTCATAGACTCATGGATTCCCAAGCCAGAAGGGACCATTATGATCATCTAGTCTGAACTCAAGTATTCATATACCATATTCAAAGGTGTCTAGGGGATTTAGGCACTCAATCCTCAGTGAAATTCAGTGAGCACTTACATTGCTTAAACTCCTTTGGAAATCCTAGTTGAAATTACTGTATAGGGCCTGTTCTTGCTTCTACTAAAGTCAATGGAAAAGCCTGTGAACCCCACATCTGCTGCTGTGGGTACTTCATGGATGCAGCAGAGAGCAGCTTTCCTCACATACCTGGAAGGCTGACGCACCCATGTGAATGGGATCAGAGAAGGAAAGTGAAAAGGAAATACAAAAAACCCTTGAATTTGGAAGGGTCTTCCTTGATGATGGCAAACATCCCATGGATTCCGATGAAGCCAGGACCACTCCCAACTGGGACTCCCCAGAAAGGGTGGTGACATTGATGTCATTGATTGTTCAGCAGCTTTGAAAGAAATAATGGAAAGGTTTGGTGTTCCTTCTCCTAGGCAGTTCTAAGCATCCTTGGTTTGATGTAGCATCTGGTTGGAGGTTTGAGGTGAGTATATGCTTAGCAGTTTTCATATTGGCTCCTTATTCAGACTTTTCCGAACGTCCTTGAGCTGCAAAGCTGAGTGGCAGAGTCTTGCAGGAAAAAGTGCTTCTGTGAGATTTCCAAGACTTTCTGGTCAGGAAAGAAATGCTTTGTGAAAGGCCTTTTTTGTTGTTGTGTTTTACAAGCAGATCCAGCCGATATACTTTACTTTCCAACCAGGGTTTTAGTAAATGAACTTTTAATTAAAGGACAAATACAAGATCATTTTGAAATCACACAAAACGACTGGCTTAATAATGAAACTGTTCTCCGCTTTGCTCTGCTGTGCCTGTTATTCGCAGCCCATGGTATATGATATGCTGCTAAAACGCCCTCTGTTCAAGTTACTTCCTGCTTCTGATTCAGCGGAAATATCCTGACTGGGAACTCTCTCTAGGCTACTTCAGCATTGTCACTCCCAGTTCTGGCTGGGGTGCAAAAAGGAATGGAAACAAACATTTCATCCTCAGAAATGGTTTTGGTCTGGGTGCGATTTCAGGCTTGCATGAGGGTTCCCGTTGCCATTTCATTTACCCCAAATCACTTCTGAAACGGGCTTTGGTAGCTTTTACTGGGGCTCAGCCCATAGTTTGTGTCATGCAATAAATCACTCCCAGAGTTCAGCAGCTGGGATAAGACTGCCACTTCCGCCATATTTACAGACGAGCAGGAGTTCTTGGTCTCTGAGACGCAAGAGGAGAGGATGTGGGCTGTGCACTGTGCAGAGATTCCCTAGCACACCCATTGTTGTAGGTTCTGAGCTACAGTGTTAGTGGGGGCTGAGTTTTGCCTTCTAGGCCCTGGTTTGCACTACAAAATTCTCTTGACTCTCGACACGGTAGTCAAGGCCCTCACATTTTAACCCTGGCACCGTCTGACCCTTCGCAACTTGGTGCTTAAAAGGCTCATTGCCACCGGAACCTTGTCTACACTAGTCCTCCTCATGTTGCTCCCCGCAAGGCCAATCAGGTCAGAGCCCAGTAGCTGGGCCTGAAACTGAAAGCTAAACAGGAGAGGTTTGCTGTACTTCTATGTTTTGTGAAATGGTGGGGGATGGGGTGAGAACTATTAAAAAAAATATCCTGGGCTTACTGAGCCAAGCGGCGAAAGCTGCAGCTGTTATTTCTCGTCGAGGTGTTAGTATTTCCACTTTAATCGCAGCGAACGCTTGAGCCTGCGCCGCAGAGAAGTGTCCGGAACGTTCCTGGGATGCTGATGACTTTGGCGTCAGTCCTTACGTTAAATACCCACATTGCTTTCACGACCCTCTTGTAGGGACCTGCACCAATACGCCCCCCTGTCGCTTTTCTGCACCATGTTTCCCCAAAGGGCCAGGGCTGACAGTAGGATTGGACAGAAGTGACCAGAATACTCTGATTCACAGCCCAAGCAGCATAGCCCTCATAGTGTGAAATAGCGATCTATTTGTACCCTTGTCTCTTTGTATTAATAGATTCATGTTCCACTTTGCCAGCTTGCTGCCCTTCTGTATGGACTGCTACAGGGTGTCACTGTCGGATGGAGCATTTGGTTCTTAAAGCAGATGTTCCCCCGACGTTCCTTGGAACAGGTCTAGACGGCCCAATGGTAAAAGCACCTGCATCCGGACTATGCTAGCACCTGCATTGGTACTAGACTAACACTGGGGAAATCGCCCCTGTAGACAAGGCACCAAGACTGGAAACGGCTCCTTTCCATTCACAAAGGACTATTCTATTGAATTTACTTTGGGAGGCTTTTCTTGTACTGGAGCCTAGTGGCGTGGGAATGATTTGAGGGATGCAGTGGTGCTTAGCCTCCCTACTGAAATAGTCTCAATAAAGGCTGGGAGGTGGGAGGATGCTGAAGTCCCAGTGGCAACTAGTGAATCATAGACTTTAAGGTCAGAAGGGATCATTATGATCACCTAGTCTGACCTCTGCACAACGCAGGCCACAGAATCTCACCTACCCACTCCTGTATCAAACCTGTGTCTGAGCCATTGAAGTCCTCAAATCATGGTTTAAAGACTTCAAGGTGCAGAGAATCCTCCAGCAAGTGACCCATGCCCCACGCTGCAAAGGAAGGTGAAAACCCCCCAGGGCTTCTGCCAATCTGCCCTGGAGGAAAATTCCTCCCCGACCCCAAATATGGCGATCAGCTAAATCCTGAGCATGTGGGCAAGACTCACCAGCCAGACACCCAGGAAAGAATTCTCTGTAGTAACTCAGATCCCACCCCATCTAACATCCCATCACAAGCCATTGGGCATATTTACAGCTAGTAGTCAAAGACAAATTAATTGCCAAAGTTAGCGAGAAACAGAGCTGGTCAGAAAATGCCAATGTGTCACATCTGAATCGTTCTGCAAAACTGGCTGGGATTTGGTGCTGTTTCATCGAGCCTCAGGCAGGTTTGCTTTGCTCCCTGCCAGCTTGCGTGGCGGCTTGCTGGGAACCACGGACTCCAGGATCCCCAGTGCTGTGGCAACCCTGTCCTGCGGAAACCAAATTTCAAAATTTCCTGTGACCCAGAAATCCCAAGTTTCATCCAGCTCTAGAGAGAAAGCGTAAGCAGGGAGCTAGAGGTAAGCACTAGTGTGTGGTTGACGGGGTGAAAGGAGAGAGCGACTCAAAGAAGGGAAATGGCAGGATGGCGTTCGCTAGTGGTTTTGTCCCCCAGATCTGGAAAATTCAAGGCAAGCTGGGGTCATTTTAATGGCAAAAGAAATTGAACGGCTTCATTCGCCCCGATTGCTTCTGCATTGTCTGGGGCCCGAACTGGCGCTGCCTGACATACTAATGGGCCAAGGGAGAGGATCATAGTGATGGTGGAGGGGGATCTTACATGGTCAGAAGGGTGGAGGCAGAGGGCTGCTGAAGGAGGGGTGGGGTCAGTCTGCCTGTGGAGCGCTGAGTGTGCCACAGCACATACCCTTGTACCGCGGGAAAGAATATAATGACTTTTGGCAGCATCCTTTGAAAATGTAACCTCAAATACCTTCCTTTTGTTATAATTGTGCATCTACTCAGCAAGTGACTATGTAAAAAGTGTCACCTTCTGCTCAGCAGCTCTGCTCCCAATGTGCACAAGAGAGTACGCCGAGCTGGCACTAAAATAAGTTTTGAAGGCATTTCACAGCTCTGGGTGAGGGAGTAGAGATCTGTTCCTTCTTGTGTATCATCAACAGATTTGTTTACTGAGCTCCAGTTACAGGGCCAATCAAGTGCAACCGACTAAAAGCAATGGGGTTGTACAGATGTCATGGATGCAGAATTTGGCCAGTGCAACTTTTACCACTGGTGGCGAGATGCAAGAAGGAAAGAATCCAGTGGACTTTCAGATTCCAAGATGATATTTTAGGGCTGGTAGTTAGGAGAAAAGCACTGTTTTCCTTGTAGGCTGTGTACAAATTTGATATGGAATCATGGAGAAAGAATTAATATGTGAACCACAATCCCTTTTTTAGTCATTTTTTAGAGTGAAGCCGTGCTCTCAGTCAGCCATCCCCAAGAGAATCACCGCTCTTCCCTGACAAGCCAAGCAGGGGAGAAAAGATGGCCTGGGGAAATCTTTAACTTATGCTCATAAATAGCAACTCTGTGAAGCGAAGTAGAAAGAGAAGGTTGTCAAGTGGCATTTCACTCAGTTAGAGCTGACGGAGAGAAGAAGTGGTCATAAAATAGCCCTGTAAAATATAGTCTCACGGATTTTGGGATGGTGAAAGCCCACAACTGTTTAATCTCCGACAACGATGAGCAATCCAATGTTCTATCTGAGGACAGTGATTCTGTAGAGTAGAATTGTTTAGCAACATCTGCTGTCATGTATTTTGGGTCTCTGAGGAGGTCCGGGAACACGTGACGAAACTGACTGTTTCAGTAAAAGATCTGGGCTCTGCCTAACTGGGAAGGTACAAAGGACGGTTAAGTCTCAGAGCTGTTGTTTTGGGCATCTGTTTGAGTGGCAGCAAGAGCACAAAGCTATCTTGAAGCTTCCACAAGAAATTACCCAAGCATACAATGTTATATGTTTTCCCCTGGGAAACCCTGTGCTGTTTTCATGTACCTGGGTCCTGCGGGTCTTGTTTAGTACCAAAGCAGTACTCTGTTGTTTTATCTTTTCCCCGTCCCTTTGTCAATGGTAAAATCCGCAAGAGTAACTGCTCTGATTATGTACGAATGGTGTACCTACGCAAGGCGGATTTAGAAACAATTTTGGCTATGCCTTGAATCCGGGGCTTATCTCATAGTGAACTCAGACTTGTGTAACTCCAGTTACTTTACTAGGGTTCGCCATATGACAGTAAAAAGAACAGGAGTACTTGTGACACTTAGAGACTAACAAATTTATTTGAGCATAAGCTTTCGTGGGCTACAGCCCACTTCTTCGGATGCATAGAATGGAACATATATTGAGGAGATATATATACACGTACAGAGAGCATGAAAAGGTGGGAGTTGTCTTACCAACTCTGAGAGGCCAATTAAGTAAGAGAAAAAACTTTTGAAGTGATAATCAAGATAGCCCAGTACAGACAGTAGGCATTGGAATCAGGAGACGCTGATGTGTCAGCCACGTGATGGGGGTATTAACCATTTGTAACCCTGACCAATCTCATGTGGGGCCAGGAAATCAAGATCAGTTCCTCACCGACACTCCGGCATGTTGCACCCTTCTGATAACCATGATACTGTGTCCCATAGACAAAGAGTTTGTTTCTTTTCCCACATGAAAAGACAGTCTCTCTCAGATTTTTTCCAAGGGTCTTCCGTATCTCTCAGAGAGCTCTGGAGATCCCTCTCAATGTCCCATCACCTAATTCTCTCTTTCAGGCCCTGATTCACAACCACCATCTTACTGTGACAAGGAGGACTAGATAGGACTTCTCTTCAGTGTAATTCTCATCAATGTAATTCCTTAACTGGCATAGGGTCACTGAGCAGTATGAACCATTCCTTCCCCACCCAAGGCCAAATGTGCTGTTTCCGCTGGTCACAGACTATGAAAGCCTGAGGAGAAAGAAATGGAGACTGGATGAGAATTGTAATTAGGCTTCTAGGGTGACTTTCAGATGGGAGTTCTTTAAACATTGGGCTTGATTGGTACATGGGTCTTTCGTAGCTGATGCTGGAAAATACATTGCAATTCTGTCGGTACCACGTTTCCCTCTGACTCACAGGCTTAGGATGGTATTAGAGGATAATGAAATGTCTGAAAATCAGATATTCTGCTTGTCAGAAGGCTTAATAGATAATGGATTTGTTTAGGCTATTGGGGCTTACACTTCTTTGGTTGACTTATGTATAGAACATCTATAGAAGCACATTTTTGTACTGCAGATGCCCCAGCATTTCTGGACACTTAATGCAGAATTTATAAATACAGCAAAAAATACTTAAAAAGCTGCCATGACCAATCTCTCTCCCTGTCTTCAGCCACCTTCCCAGCTGCCCAGGTTTTAGCGCCTATTCCGTCTGTAATTATTAACTCAGATTTAAAACCTTTTGACAGCGTGCACACAATGAATGATATCTAAATAGGCGGGTTCAGTCACTGGGAGAACGAAAACTCATAAAGGAAAAGAGAGAATGAATATCACACTGAGGATAAAAATAGAAATTTACTAAGCTTTGGCACTTCCATAAATTCCTGTGTCTGACTCTCTACATGAGTTGAAAAAGTCGCTGCTTATTCATATCTGAAAGATTGTCCCTTGAACTCGGACTCTGATGAACAAGGAGGCTGATAAAAACAAAGGTCCGTTTTAGGACATTGTGCTGTAAATGAGATATTGAATTGCTTTTCCCCCCCTCAAGTTCACTAGTACAATCTCTCACTGTTTACGCACATCACACGAGTCACCAAGGTGCGGTGCCAGAGAGCAGCGGTAGCCACTGCAGTATTAAGGTGGGATTGAATGGATCAAGCAATCCAAAGACAAACACTGAGGCTTAGCATACTTGAAAGTTATACCCGGAGACACTTGGGAAGAGGAAATAGTGACCCAACTCGTAACTTCATTGACATCCTATGGGCTAAGCGAGCTTCCTGGAAGGACAGAGTGGAATGGTAAGAGTGAATTTGCTAGAGACCGGTAGGAACTATCCCTCCCACCAAGGACAGCTGATGATGTGGCTTAGTGGAACACAGTAGCACCTTTTCCCAAGCTTTTGGAAGACCTAGGCAAGACTCAGAAACTGAAAATCCCATAGCAATGGGAAAACCATTAGGGGAGAGTACAAAGGGATCCCTGGAAAAGACTTTAAAGCCAAAGGAGATTTGGCAATTTCTTGTCAGCTTGGCCACTTCCAGTTAGGAGACTCCAATTTCTAACCTCTCTGTGGAACAAATGGCTGCCTTTTTGTTATTTGTATGCAGGACGGTTGGCTGGGTGGCAGGGGAGAGGTCTATTGAGAGCTTTCAACTGCCTAGGAGCCTAAGGCAAAACTGTGTGAAATGCAGCTCACTAGGTACCACAGAGGAGAGGCTGCAGGAACTCACAGGTAGGAACGACTGCCCCCTCCCTCCCCCTGCCCACGCAGTCCCCGAGACAATACTAACAGCCTTGGGCCTTGCTTGTTTTGGTCCCATTTAGGCTTAATCCATCATTGGTGGTAATATTTATAAAGGATCAGTGATCTGAACGCAGGCTGGAGTCCCCTCGGGCCTTTGGCGTATGCTGCTCCACCATGCAGGAGACCCTCAGTCACACAGGGCCGTGCAGCATTGCACTGCGGTAGGAAGCTGCGCTCTTGCTTCGCAAGCACCTCCGCTGCATCGATGCACAAACAGCTGCGACGTAAAGAAGGGGCTCGCTCAGGTGGCACTCAACATCCTCTCTTCTTCCAGCCGCTCCATACGCAGAGGCTCAAATCTAACTTCTTCAACGCCGGGAGTCAGAGATTATTTAGCTCGTGGGCTCTTTGGGACTTTCTCACGATGGGTTTGCACAGTGCCTAGCACACAAGGGACCTTGGTCTTGGTTGAAGCCCATAGGCACCACTGTAACACAATGAATAAACGCACCCCACGAAGCCAATAGCAAACTGAGGCCTTGACTCAGTCGCATTCACAATGGGCTAGACCAGTGGTTCTCAACCTGCGGCCCAATCAGCACAGAGCTGCGGCCCATGTGACATCCTCAGGGCCATACAGGTAGTATTGGATGCGGCCCACATAGATGGCCCACAATGGCAAATAGGTTAGGAACCACGGGGCTAGACCAGGCTGTCGGAATCCTCCCTGAAGAAGTGGTGGGGCTCAGTCGCACCAGGAGCTAATGGTCACGTTTGTTACTGCATATAAATGTATCCCGGAATCACAGTCGCTCCCTGCTCTCCCCTGGCTCCGGGGGAGGAGTAAGTACTTCACCTCTTCGCATCTTCAACTACTCTCACCAGCAATTGAAGGCGCTGGAGCATTCTAAGCAGGGCCAAGCTGAGCCAGGCCTTACTCCCCCTTACCCTCCTGTGTGGTTTTTGTCAGGGCTGGGGCAGTCTCGCCTGCGGTCTTGGTGCCAACCTGAATCAATCTGCTGCCTTTGCTTTTCTCAAGACCCCCCTTTGATTCCTGTGGGGGAAGCGCTGACTCCAGTGTCTGCGAGAAATGGCCGCTGCCATCCCACAGGGGCTAGGGTTCAAGGGGACGTGGAGGGCACTTTGATATGTGCTGCCAAGTGATGCTAAAAGTAGCATTTCTAGTTGAAAAGCGGAGCTGCTGCTCTCTCATTCTAACACCAAACAGAGAGCGGAACCGGAACAAAACAGGAAGTGTGGAAAAACCAATCTGCATCCATCAGTCCCGCCACTACAGCCTAACAGAGCATGACCCAGCAGTAAAATTAGACATCTGTCTTAAAAATAGAGAGGAGAGTGACACCCACAAGAGGTTTGAAGAGAACCTTCAGGCTAGTGTGTGCGTTGAGGGCAGAAATGGGGATTAACGTCTCACCTTTATTTATAAGGGCGGTAACACAAATTCTCGTATTAAAGGATTTCCATAAGAAACCAATGATGCCTGCATTGGGCCAATCAGTTCTGATTAAACGAGAGTGCTTCATTTTAGTATGAAATCCAGTCTTAATTCAAAGGTTTCCAGTGATGGTGAATTTAGCACAGCCTTTGGTAATTTATTCCACTGGTTAATTACTCTCTCTGATAGGGCAGCACGAACCACCCCTAGACATTCATTCATCTAGCTGCTTTGGAATATCATCATCAAGACCAAACAAAAAAGCAAGACATTTTACTGTGGCCATTGTTTAAACAAGGATGTCCCAGTGTAAACAGGTTGGCTGTGGAAACAGACTAGAGCTGTGCTAACCTAGCAACTTTATTCTCCTTTTGCTGAGGGAGTGAGCTAATGTGACCTAAGTAATTCTGCATACGTTGCACCTAGTTAGTGGGCATTTTTGTACCATGTGCGTCTTTTGAGTCATAATTGACAGAGAGCTCACTGCAGTCAGTACGAGCAAGCTGTGTGCTCATCTGCTTCTGGCATTAACACAGCCAGCACTTTTATTACTGGTGATGATGTAACGTATGGAGCAGTAAGAGCACAAATTGATCGTACTCCGATATATCCCAGTCTGAATCTCCTAATGCTGGCTGGTGCACGAAAGTCTCAGTTTGTCTTGCAAAGTTTGCAAATGTGATACAGAAATCACTGGTTGAGACTAAATATGGAAAACCACGATATCATCTTGTCATTAAGAGAAGTGAATTTCTAGTTGTAAACCCAGGTTAAGAACGGTGCCCTTGACTCCATGGGAGGAGTACCCATGGTTTTCAGTGTCAAACCATAACTCCTAGTCACGTCCCCGATCTGTGCCTCCGTTTTCCCATCTGTAACATGGGGATAATAATACTGACCTTCCTGTAACGTGTTCCGAGATCATCTGACGAAAAGCTGTATCGGGGCAGAGATTATTATATTATTAATGCCATCCATATTGTATTGCAGTAGCACTGAATGGCCCCCATGTTGCTAGTAGCTGTACACGCACAATGAAAAGACGGTAACTGCCAAAAAGACCTGACAGTGGCACAACAGGTGGATACAACAGACTAATTTTAATAGGAGCAATGCCCTGTCCATCAAGTGATGAGGCAACAGCATAGAGTAACAGTGAGTATTAGCTTACTGGGCCAAATCCTACCTGCCTTATTCTGTCAATGCCTCTGGTGAAATCACTGCGCCAACGGGAGTTTTTCCTGAGTAAGGTGGATGGGATTTGCCCATTGTATTTAGTAACCAGCTCATGGTGTTTAGACCTTTTAAAAAATGGCTCCAAGCCTGTTCCATCAACTTCAGTGACAGCAGGGTCATGCTCAATCATCATAAAGAACATAAGACAATCCATAGTAAGAGTATTGTGTAAACGGGATGAATGCTTGACTTCACTTACCTATAGTGTACCTACCCCATGTTGTTAATTCATGGACCCTACAATGATCAGATATGCGCTGTGTGCAAACACTTGTTTTCTGAATTAAGGATGCCCAGGATTTAAAAAATTTCCCATTCACAGGGGAATCTGCCTTCAATAGCCACCCAAGAGAACAGCAACAGTGATTTGCTTAGTAGAGAAATGATTCATAACTGAAGATGAACCAAGTTTTACTAGAAACCTTGAAGATACTGTTAAGAATTTGCTTAAGTCAGGGGTTGAGCACAGGTGTTTAGTTTAAGTGCGGGGTTCAGAACGTATGGGTTGATTTTAATTGAGACCAGCACTTATCTTTGTTGCTAGTTCTGTCATACAGCCTTTGTGTTTATACCTTTACATTCCAGTTAGACTTGAGGAGAAGAAATTACTGGTTGAGGTAAACCCCAGAAGGATGGTTTTTCTGAAGCCCTCTCCCGCCCCCCTAAGGGAGAGGGTAAGGAGGGAATAGACGTTGCATCAGACTCATTAGGCTGTTTAAGGAAGTCGGGGTGGGGGGTATAACTCGTATCTGCCATGGTCTCCTTGGAGAATATCCAGCTGCTGAAGAGTTAATAGCTATGCTGTGTACGTTACACCCATTTATGCCTGATCCTGGATTCAGTAAAGTCCGTGGCAAACCTCCCCTTGAAAAGGATTGGCTGGTGCAGATCACACCTGAATTTGACATATTAACTTTAAAATTATTGTTAGTTATTCAAATAATGGTCAAGTTAGGACAGCCTTTTATAGCCAGTGTATAAGTAACTCTGATGGGGACATTTGTATTAGAGCAGGATTTTTGCTTGTGTTTGGGATTGGCTTCATATTCCTCCAGTAGAACCAAAACTAGCGTACACAGAACATATTTCTCATGTATGTCTCCCAATGTAGACTACACAGAGACACAACAGGCACCCTTGAAACTTTAACAATTTCGCCTTTGCAAATAGATAGCACTTCTGTAGCATTCCCCTATAATGAGTATAGGGAATACTGCAGATACATTTATTACTTTCAGGGGTCTTTGTATAGATATTAATGGCAACCACTGTTTGTCTGCATAAATGATTATTTAGACACGTAATTTTAGGTGCCTGAATTTGAAAATTAGGCTCTCTATGTTAGGGTTCAAAAGGTACATTTTCTGGTACATTTTCAAGATATCTTGTCTGAATCTCCTTGAGAAGAGATTTCCTAAAGTGGCGAGAAGACTGTTGATCCACCTTGTGGATCTAAAGTATCTTCTCACCCCCCAGGCTGAACCAGGAAGGCCATAAATAGATTTTAATTTCACCAGAAACATGGGCGGTGGGTATCGAAGACCGGGAAAGGCTAAGCCTCCCCAAATGGCCTTCTGTGGCCCTGCCCACGCTCTGCCCCCAGGCCCTTTCCTGCTTCCCGGCATTGTACTGCGGGGGTCTCTTTCCCCCCATGGCCAGGGCCCCAGGCTGGGGCTGGAGCTGGAGCTAATGGGGGCTGGCCTGTGCTCTGGGCCTGGAGGGGGGAGCACGCTGCCCTCCCACTCAGTGTACCTGCCTGCTAACCCACCTACCCACCCGGTGCTCCAGGGGGCCCACGCTGCCTTCCCGCTCACCCACGCACCCGGCCCTCCGGGAGGGGTGCCGTGCCACCTGCCTGGCACGTTGAGGTGGGGGATGGGCGGCCCGGGGTTGTGGGGAGTCTGGTGTCTGCATGGGGGGAGGGGCCTCTGGGTTTCGGTGGGAGGGGCGGGACCTCAGGCAGAAGGGGCGGGCTGGGCCAGGGGCTAGCCTCCCTGGGTCCGAGGTTCACCCACCACCCATGACCAGAAACATCACTGAAAGTCCGTGTTTCCTTTCCCTTCCCTTTCCTCATCGTACCCTGAAAGGTACCTGTTCCATTGATGGGATGTGGTCCAGGTTGTCTATCACGGGTGGCCATCCACTCTTCCTGAGGACCTGATACCAACAATGAAGAGTAATCCTATTAGGAGATCTTGTAGGAGCTTAACTGGGGCAGGGTGGGAGGGGGGGGGAAACAGGGGCAGAGTTGGGAAATTTAAGGTGCCACTATTAAGGTCTCTATCTTCCATCAAACTGGAATCTCCGGGAGAGCAGAACAACTCTTGGGGTAAACAGCTGAGACGATAGATAACTTCATGTATCTGTTAGTCAGCCAGCCTTATTCTTTACCTATAATTAGGTGCATATTAGAAAGAGCGAATGACTTCATTTCTTCCCTATCTCAAGTCGAGGGGTTCCATAACGTTGTGACATCCGAGATGCGCCCATGTCACAACATTATTTGTATCACCATTGCACCTAGTAGCCCTAGCCATGGACCAGCTACTGTACAAACACAGAACAGAACAAAGAGATGGTTCCTACCCCAAGGGGCTTACCATGTAACCGCATTCAGACTTGGTTTGAAACTTCCCCACAGCTGGTTGGTATTCAGGGTTTTGGAAGAGTCCATTACAGAGAGAAAGTCCAGGCTGCAAACTTCAGATCTAGATCTGAACAATTCCAAAGCTGAACAATGTTGGGATTTTGATTCAGACTTCTCTGTCTGATACAGATAAAGCAGTTTGAGGAGGTTATACATTTTTAATATAATGAATCCTATCAAAGACTAGACAAGGACTATATATTTCATTTTCTCACCTTGGGACCTAGTGTAATACTTCCTTTCTCCCTAAGGGGTATAAAAATCTGTTTTAAATTTCAGTCATGTTTCACTTCCTCTGGTATGTGAGGGCTGACCTTTTTCATCCCCCCAAGAAATGGAAAGGAAGTCTTGGAAATCATTTGTGGCCAACTCAGTGCATCTTCCTGGTGGATTTCCTGTATAAACACTAAGCTTAAGACTGGCATTTCTCAGGCACCCAGAATGTGAAACATATTTTTAAAAAAAAATATCTATCCAGGAAGAGTACAGTGAGTGGAATGTCGGAAATGCTTTTTGAATTAGCTCTTTTTCAGCCTGGGATAAAAAAGTCAGTCCCGGGGAGAAGAGAGTGGCGTTCAAGCTATGGGAACTGTTCTTCACGTGTCCATCGAGGAGAGCCCCGTGTGAAATGTTCTGTAGCACAGAACAGCCACATCCAGTTTAGCGTTTCCGAGTGAAGACTATAACTTACCCAGCTGTCACTGCATCCTGAGACTTGTAGCAAAATACCTTCCCACCAATGTACATTCAGCCAATGCTGCTGTTCAGTAGAGAGGGAGCGCTAAATAAGCCTCTCGCCTGCTGCTGTGATTTCTAGTTATTTCATTATTTGTATTGGAGTAACAAACAGAGGCCCCGAATGAGATGGGGGGGGGGTCCTGTTGTGCTGGGTGCTGTCTATATAAGTGGCTGAAGCTGTAGAGACTTAGACTTTTAGCTCATGAGGTCCCTGATTCCATCTCCAGTGTCAGCCAAGATGGAGGCCGTTACACTGTCCCGAGTTGGAGCATTAAAAACCAGCCTGGTGCTGGGGAGGTGAGGACAGAGATGACGGTGGCAGTTGAAGGAACACGAGGACAGGAGCACTAATTAACCCATGTGTGCACATGCATACACTCATGTGACAAACAGAAACATCCAATAATTTCATCTTAATATCACCCCAACCCCTCATTTGAGGGCCTATTGTGATCAATAACCTCAATCCAAGAGGTAAAGCAAAAGTACCAGGAATATTTAGAAACCATTCCTACTACAAAATTTCCCTGAAAAAAATCTGCCCCCAAACTATCACAATTCTCGCTCCTCCTATAAGGCTGATCTTCCTTTAAATGCCCCCAGGAGTACAATGCTTTATGAAGTCAAATAGTCTAATAAGCAGAGACTTTTGGAGCAGGTAGTAACCACACTATATCCCCTTGGGATGTTATGTTTTGTGCTGGTTCCAGGTCTCCTTTGGTTGCAAAGCTACCAATGACTTCAAATTGACAAGGGTCCTTCATACGGAGACCGTTGCCTTCAAGGATCTAGAAAGAGAGCTCACTGCTCTGTGTCTAACATCGTTTGCTCTGTGTTTCTCCAGTCTACACTCCTCTCTTAATCTCCTGGCTCTTTTCCATTCTCCAAGTTCCCCTCCCTGAATGAAGCCTAAGGAGCCAAGAGCAACTAGAAGGATCCTTGTCTTCTCTTTAAAATTGGATGACGTGCACCTCTTCATGTCACAGAAAAGGCTCTGTGCATGGGCGACCTTGCTGAATGATTTACTGGTGTCTGCCTAAGGGGGTTAAGGGCCTTGTTTATTAGCGGCAGCTAAAGTTAAGACACTGATGTGCTGTAGGCGGTGAGTTCAAGGATTGGTTGGCTTCATATTGCAAACTCATTGGGAAAAGAATTGGCAATCAAGTAAGTAGCTGAAGACCTTGGAACAACAATACTTCCAGTGCAGGGTGAGAAATGGATCCGGTTGAAGTAGTTTGTACAAGCAGGTCTCTGAAAGCTTGTTGGGCAGGGGCAGATGTTGCAGGGTATATGAGTGGGTGGCAGATTACATCTGCTGTGAAATAGCTACAAAATACATCTGCTCAGAAATATTCAGCTCCATCCCATATTGTGCCAGGTCTCCGTCCGACAAATTATAGGGCCCGCTTCCTAGAGTGGGCCAGTCGGGTAGGATGCATGAGCCTCTGAACACAGGGCTATTTGGGGAGTAAGTCTTGATATGATTGTTTAGCCACACAACCTTCTGAAAGGCCACACATTAACAGGGCCGCCCAGAGGATTCAGGGGGCCTGGGGCAAAGCAATTTTGGGGGCCCCTTCCATAAAAAAAAAGCTGCAATACCATAGAATACTGTATTCTCATGGGGGCCCCTGTGGGGTCCAGGGCCTGGGACAAATTGCCCCACTTTCCCCCCCCCCGGGTGGCCCTGCACTTTAAGGGCTCTCACGTTGCAATTCCACTCTTGAAATCTCTGCGTACTGGAAAGAGATTGCAGTGTCTGAGATCTCCATTCATTAGCCTGGTGGCACCATTTCAAGAATTGCCAGTTCTGAGAGGTAGCATCTCCGGGTCTCACTTTAGGGTCTGATTGTCTAGTTCACCAACAGGTGAATGAGTATTAGCGGGTATCTTTTTCACCCAGCTTTTCTTAAGGTAATTACAGCCTTTTAACCAACCAGAACGGCAGCCACTAATCGTACTGCTTTAACATAGCAAATCTTGTGTACTGAATGAGGTTGTTTTAAATCTTGTAATGCTCCAAGAGGCTGCAGCTGCTCCCATATAGTCTAATAAATAATATTCTGGAACGGATACAAGTTAGACCTAAACGTAATGCTGCCAGGCATAAAAATTGCAATTGAATCACTGAATGTCCCAGGCTTCCAACTGAGATTCTGCCTATCCCGCTGCCATATTGGATAAAACTCTGACTCTCTGCTGCGATCAATAATCTGTGTTTTATTAAATGACAACAGAGAACTTTAGGGCAGCAGGGCTCTTGGGTTCTATTCCTGACTTTGCAAGTGATTTGCCATGTGATTTCTGGGTAAGTTACTTGATCTTTCCAGTGCCTTATTCTACTCGTGTGATGCCTTACTGGGGGGACGGACGGGGGTGGGCTGGGGGAGACTTAATTACTCAGTGCTTTTAACCAGCGTTGAGATCCCTGGATTAAAAGTGTTGCATAAATGCAAATAATAAATATCTTCCACTCACTTTTCTAAATCTACCTGCAAATCATCATATGTAATAATCAATGTGCCTATTAGCATCATGAGCAGCGTTTATATAGGGAAAGATCCAAGCAAGCAGTGGGGAAAATGGTCTATAAATATTGATTCAGATTCATTGATTTTATTCAGTCATGTCTTGACCCTTTCATGTTCAATTTCTGCAAACATTTGATCACTCCAGGTCTGGTAAGGGATCACAAAAATAAAATGTGAAGTTTGAATGCTCTACTATTCAGCAAACGCAAATTTTGAAATGTCTGTTTGATAGTAGCATTTGCAGGCTGTATTGTATTGCATGCTGAGTCACAAATGTTGTATGGATGCAGTTGCACACATCAAAACGTTCACAAACAATCGACAGACCAGAATTCTTTGCTGAAGGAATTTGCAGATAATTGTGAATAATAAATTAGTTTAAGGATTTCACAAATCGAAAAAGCCAAAATTTGATGAATAATTCAGAAGGAATGTTCACTCAACTGATGTGCGGAGAACCACATAGTCAGCAAGTTATATTACCTTACCTTTCAGCTGTAATGTGCCCTTGAGTAATTCTAGCAAAGGGAATCTTTAAATTGCATGTTTGCTGTCCTCCACCAAAGCAATTAAAGGCTTATTGGGAGCATTTATTTTCCAGTGGAAGCATTTCCTTTTGCTGATGTGGTCTTTTTAATGGCTATAGTAGCAAATAGTGCAACCCAGTGCACTGGGGAATGATCAGGGCCGGTGGATTATTTTACAGATTACAGTCATTTTACCAACTGCATTCCTATCTACCCGCCCTCCCCTGCAAGCAATGAATATACACAATGAAAATAGGAAACAAGATGGGAGGGTGTGACGGGTTGGATCACAGAAACCCCCTTGGGAACTGCCAACTGATGTGCCAAGACTACTTCTGCCCCTGCTTTCCTGCCCTGGTAGCTTGGGACTTCAGTGCCCCGCTACCCTGCTGCAAACCCAGACCCAGGTCTGAACCATGTTCCCTAACAGCTGTAGGCTTAATTGAAAGCGGCTTAAGAATGTTCCTGTCTTTAACACTTAGATGCTCAAGTCCCAATGGGGTCCAAACCCCAAATAAATCCATTTTACCCTGTATAAAGCTTATGCAGGGCAAACTCATAACTTGTTCGCCCTCTATAACACTGATAGAGAGAGATGTCTAGCTGTTTGTCCCCCCAGGCATTAACACATACTCTGGGTTAATAAGTAAAAGTGATTTTATTAAATACAGAAAGTAGGATTTAAGTGGTTCCAAGTAGTAACAGACAGAACAAAGGGAATTACCAAGTAAAATAAAATAGAATATGCAAGTCTATGTCTAATACAGTAAGAAGACTGAATACAGATAAAACCTCACCCTCAGAGGAGATCCAGTAAGCTTCCTTTTACAGACTAGTCTCCTTCTAGTCTGGGTCCAGCAATCACTCACACCCCCTGTAGTTACTGTCCTTTGTTCCAGTTTCTTTCGGGTATCCTTGGGAGTGGAGAGGGTATCTCGTGAGCCAGCTGAAGACATAATGGAGGGGTCTCCCACGGGCTTAAATAGACTTACTCTTATGGGTAGAGAAACCCCTCCTCTCTCCAAGTCCAGCTCCAAGATGGCGTTTTGGAGTCACCTGGGCAAGTCACATGTCCATGCATGACTCAGTTTTTACAGGCAGCAGCCATTGTTTGCATGCTTCCTGACGAAGTGGGTATTCACCCACGAAAGCTTATGCTCCAATACATCTGTTAGTCTTAAAGGTGCCACCGGACTCTCTAATGCTTCCTTGAATGTCCTCGTGTAGACTTATTATGTGGATTGGAGCCTTCCAAGATCCATTGTCCGTTAAGTGCTTCTTGATTGGGCACTTAACTTTCCAAATTCCTTTCTAAAGAAGCTGACCAAATGCCTTACTAAGGCTATTTAAAATCAAACAAGTATACAGCCAATATTCGTAACTTCGACTACAACAATGAAACATGCATACAAATAGGATGAATAAATTCAGTAGATCATAACCTTTGCAGAGATACGTTACATGGCATATGTAGCATAAAACATATTCCAGTTATGTCATATATACATTCATAAGCATATTTCCATAAAGCCTTATGGGGTGCACCGTCACAGAGGGGAATTCCAAGGGTTGGATCACAGGAGTTTGAGAGAGAATCAGCATCATATATCAAAGGTGCTAGTCAGGGTAATTGCATCAATACATCTGCCTGACAAGGTATTTCTGGAAAGAGAATATGATGATCCTTTTAAATTACCAGTGGGAAATCTTTTTACTTACTACATAATGAAAACAGAAACCCGTGTCACTGCAGAATTGTTTCTGCAATCTAATTTTTTGACTTGTGAATGGTCTTGCCCATCCATTTGCCCCTGCTCAGTGGGCACCGCTGCACTGTGGTCTAAATCCTGTTGCTATTGAAGTCACTGGCAAAACGACCATTGGCTTCAGCAGGACATGTATGTGTGAGTGCTACCAGTGGGCTAGCTCTGGGACAGAAAGAAAGGGAGGGCCAGGACTGCAGGAATATCCAGCAGGATACCAGGCTAAGCACGTTCATGTTCCAGATCTGTTGCACAGGATGAGGGAGGGGACAGAGAAGTGGCCAACCAACTCCTTTCTCTCTTCTGGGTTCATTGACCCAGACAATGGCTCTCTGAAAGACAACAGAGATGGATAAAGGGAGAGTTTTTCTCCTTTGTGCAGTGCTCATCCAACCTGCCAGGTTATCAACATTTTAATGGCTTGATCCTACTCCCATTGAAGTCAAGAGCAGACCTCCAATGACTTAAGAGGTACAGTGGGTCCTGTAATACTTCACAGACAGCATTCCTGTAAATAGGTATTCATCTTACAACCGGAGAAACTGAGAGACAGACATCACCTGGCTGGGGGAGCAGAGAGATCTAGTGGATGATGCATGGGTTTGTGATCAGGAGAGTCCTATTTTATGCCTGGTTCTGACGTTGAATTAAAAATTCTGTGGAAAGGGCATTTTTCTTTGACATTCTGTAGTTTAGTTGCTGTAGAAACTTGTAGGTCTTCTGCCAAATCCTATTTGTTTGATCCCTCCTAAACGCTAGACCTAAGGCTACATTTTAGTCACGGGTATTTTTAGTAAAAGTCATGGACAGATCACGGGCAGTAAACAAACATTCATGGCCCGTGAACTGTCCATGACTTTTACTAAAAATACCCGTGACTAAAACTTGGGCGGGGGGATCGCGGGTGCTCGGCAGGCGGGGGGTCCAGGGGCACCACGAGTGCTGGGGGAGGTGGCCTGGGACCCCCGCTGTTGCTGGGGGGGGGGCAGCAGCGTGGAACCCAGGACCCCTGCGGTGGTGCTGAGGGGGGGAAGGTTGGGAGGCTGGCAGGGGCTCCCTACCTGGCTCCGTGTCCCTGTAGCTCCTAGGTGGCGGAGGAGCCAAGGGGGCTCTGCATGCTGCTCCCGCCACAAGCGCCGGCTGCCACAGCTCACATTGGCCAGGAATTGCAGCCAATGGGAGCTGAGGAGGCGGGGCCTGTGGGCACGGGCAGCCTGTAGTGCAGAGCACACCCCCCCCGCCTCTCCGCTGCCTAGGAGCTGCTGGGCCAGATCGGGCAGCCCCTGAGCCAGTGCCAGCCACTGCAGAAGCCACGGAAAGTCACGGAATCCGTGACTTCTGTGCAGGCCCGCCGACAGCAATTCCAGCCCCAGGGCAGAACAGTCAATGGGCTCCCATGCACGCACAAGCCACACCCGCGGTCCACATGACGTTTGGGCGGTGCCGTGCCTGCGGTGGCTGGTGCCCAGCAAGCTGCTGGGTGCGCTCTTCCGGCATGGCCAGGGCTTCCACATGCCCGCCAAGCAGGGTTGCCAACTGTCTAATTGCGCAAACCCAAAGACCCTTGTCCCGCCCACTGCCCCGCCCCTTCCCTGAGACCATGCCCATGTCCCTCCCTGTTCTCTGAGTCCCTGCCCCCTGCTCACTCCATCCCCTCTGGGAGGGAGTTTGGGTGCAGGAGGGGGTGAGGGGTGCAGGCTCTGGGAGGGAGTTTGGATGTAGGGGGGGTGCGAGCTCTGGGAGGGAGATGCGGGAGGGAGGGAAGGATCAGGCTCTGGGAGGGAGTTTGGGTGCAGAAGGGGGTGAGGGGTCAGGCTCTGGGAGGGAGTTTGGGTGTGAGAGGGAGGGGTCAGACTCTGGGAGGAAGTTTGGGTGCAGGGGGGGTGCGGGCTCTGGGAAGGAGTTTGGGTGCAGGGGGGGTGCGGGGTGCGAGCTCTGGGAGGGAGGTGCGGGAGGGAGGGAGTGGGGTCAGGCTCTGGGAGGGAGTTTGGGTGCAGGGCAGGTGCGGGGTGCAGGCTCTGGGAGGGTGTTTGGGTGCAGGGCAGGTGCGGGGTGCAGGCTCTGGGAGGGAGTTTGGGTGCAGGGCAGGTG